>NC_061513.1:220780188-220851034 GCF_022539505.1 Lolium rigidum | reverse complement strand
GACCACGACATGCGCGGCACGGCGGGAGCGTGGCGTTCGGGATCCGGGTAGCCGACTTGGTAGCGCGGACTGTTGGGGTTCCGAGGAAAGTGTGGTAAGCCCCCACGCTCGTTTTTCTCGAATGGGTTGGATTTACTCGCGGACCCTGCCTTGGGATCCGGCGAGTTATCATCCTCATCCATCGACTCGGAGCTGCCTCTTCCTCTTTGTCCTTGTTCTTGCCCTTGCCTCCCTTGCCGCGTGGGCGGTGCTTTCGGGCTCGCTTGTATCCTGCCTCCGGGTCGTTCTTTAGATCATTGACCCACTTGCGGCTTGCGGTTGGTGTGAGTGGACTTCCCCGTAACCGGATCCGGGTGGGCCGGGCGAGGCATGTCTCCGTACTCCTCGTAGGTTTGCGGGGCGCGGGATCCGCCGAGCCGTGACCTCGGTGCCGTGCTATGCGACCCCCGCCGGCTCCGCCTCCACGGCCGCGTCCTCTTCCGCCTCCTGAACCTCCGCGTTGGAACGCCATGGCGACCATCTCGGATCCTCCACTCTTCTGGTCATCAGGGTTCTTGCGTTTATGGCTGCTGCTGTTGCCGTTATCACGGTTCTTCTTTTATTGATGTAGGGGGATTGCTGTAGCTGCGAGATCACCGCCTGCATCATCATCGGCGGCAGTATGGTCACTGGCAATGGAGATCATTTCATCCAAAGTCAGTTTATTTGCGTTAGCCAAACAAGTGAGTATGCCTCAGCAATCCTCCTCTCTGCAGTCCACCAATGAAGGCGTACATGGCAGTGGTGTGGTCGACATTTTTGCACTCGTTCCTGCATGCCAACCATCGTGTGAGGAAGTGTCTTGAGGATTCTCCCTTCTTCTGGATACAAGCTTGCAAGTCGCTTACCGTGGCAGGTCTTTTGTAGGTGCCTCTGAAGTGTTTCTCGAAGGCGGTCTTCAGGTCAAACCAGCAAAAGATGGAGTTCTTCTCGAGGTCGCTGAGCCAGATCCGGGCTGGACCTACAAGGTATAACTGGAGCATGCGGCAGGCGATATTAGGGGTTCCTCCGGCAAAGGTTACTCGCATTATAGTAATCCTCAATCCAGGTATCCGGGCTTTCGGTGCCATCATAATGCTTCAGGTTTCCGGGTAGCTTGAGGTTCATCCTTGGCTTTGGTTCCTCTCGAATCATCCTGCCAAAGCACTTCGGACCGATGTAGTCGGTTCTATATTCGTTGAGGCGTTCCCGCGCGTCGCGCGAGCCGTGGCGAGGAGACTGTGAACGAGAGCGAGATCTCCGGCCGCCGCCTCCGCCTCCACCTCCGCCGCCACCGCTAGGTGGTGGTGTGGGAGACCTGCGAGGGGGTCGATCCGACTTCTTGCTTCCGCCTTCAGATTCTCCTCGGCCTTCCCGGTGCTGGCTCCGACTCCTGCGGCTGCCTTCACCGTGGCGTTGGCTGCCCTGGTCGTTCCGGCTCCGGCGAGGCTCCGGGTCGCGCTCCTCATTCCGACTCCTCCTAGGCTCGGGCTCACGATCGTTGTTCTGGTTCCGGCGAGGTTCCGGCGTGCGCTCCCTGTTTCTGTTTCTTGAGGGAAGCACGTTGTCGCGGATAACAATTCCACCATGCCCCTGGGGCCTGGTGTTTCCGGCTGGACTACGGCGGCGAGGGGGACGCGGGTAACCATTGAGCGGAGGAGAGGGGTTGCGGTACTTGTCCCGTCCAGAGTACATTGCATCCTTTCCCTTCTTCGGATCTGACGGGGGCGTCTTTGACGGCACGGGGATCGGATTTGGGTTTTCCCTGGCTTTTCTTCTGCGCTCCGTGGATCCGGTGCGCGATTCATCGTCGGGATGTCGGTTAGCGTGAGCGTCCTTCTGCGCAGTAGATACACAATTATCCGGATTGGACTCCAACCTGCGCGAGGTATCCGCCTTGCTTTGCTGCTGCATTGCCGAAGCGACAAGTTTGCGGACGTAGTTTATATCAACCTCTTCGTCCTTCTTTTTCAGGAGCTCCGCAGCTTTTAGCATGTTATCCTTTGGAGTTTCCAGCGGCCGCTCGCTCGCGGTGTGGCGAAGTTGATCCCGCAGGCGGGATTGCTTCTCTAACGATCCGATCGGCCTCCGCCTGCGCATAGGTCATCTTTACTTCCCACTCTTTCCTCATGCTCTTGATGTGCTCGAGTGTGTCAGCGATTTCACGATCCTGTCTTTCGAAGCGGTCCATCAAGTTTGCAGCTTCTGCTCTTTCATCCATTATTGCGGCTGCGGTATTGGCGAACTTCTTGGCTGTGGCCAGCATTTCCTTTCTCGTGGCCTCTAAAGCCTCGGGATCTGCGGCGTCGCCCAGGGTTATGGGTTTGTTGAGGACAGCAGATTTCGCCACTAAATCCATGCGAGCTTGTGCGACTAACTCTTCAGGGGTCAGGACGTTTTCGTATGGACGCTCCCGATCTAACGGAGATCCTGCGTTGGACGGCCCTGGATCGGAGGCGTTGTTTTCATCTTCGGGTTCCTGCTGATCCAGCTGTGCCACGGTTGCAAGAACCTGCCTGGGCTGGGCGGAGTCGACGTCGGGTTGCTCACCGTATCCGTATTCTTTACTTTCCGGTCGAACTCTTCAGTGTCCATGGAGTCCCCTGACATTGGGCTTAGGTTGCCGAGGATTGACTCCTCAAGGTTTCCGGAACCCTCTTGCTCCGGAGCGTTGCTTTCTCCGACAACCTCGTGCTGATCCGGAGCGACAGCGTTTTCCGGCGCCTCATCCTGCACGGGTCCAGCTCGGACTTCTTGAGGGGCGGCTCCGGCGGTATGGGCTATGAAGTGCACGAAGTGACACCTTTGCTTTTCTAACACCTGGGAGACCCAGGCGGATCTGCATTGGTCTTCCACCGTTATTTCCTTTTCGGGGGCGGATTGGGTGGGTTTTGATTTTTCCAGATCTAAAGCGGAATCTTTCTTGGGAAGTTCCTGCGTTTCAGATCGGATCTTCGCGACTGCGTCCCGCTCGGCGGCGGTCGCGTCAGCGCTACTTACCAGTGGGTTTCCGTCGGAATCGACGGTTTCCCCGATGAAGATGTGAATGCCGCCTATCGGGACGATGGAGAGCTTGACGAGGTTGGTTCTAGCCGGAATCCAGCACTCATCCGGAGGGACGATCGGCAGATTTCCGGCGTAAAGGACACGCCCCACAGCGATGGTGTCGTCGAAACTTCCCATGGCGGAACCCTCCCGGTTCCGGCCTCCAGACGCCGCAGCCCCACGGTGGGCGCCAACCGTCGTTGCCTAACCGACGGTACCTCGGAGGAGGGATCCTCACGAGGGGGAGAAGAAGTAGGGGCCATAGGGCGGAGTGCACAAGGGACGGTGGTACGCGATTTACCCAGCTTCGGAACACCCGCACGATGACGAGGCCTACTGCTGCTTGTCTGAAATTATCTGGGCGCTTTCGCGATGTTACAATGAGTTGTCGTTCTGCCTCTAGGGCTCCCAGGATCCGGCTTATAAAGGCGCACGGATCTAGGGTTTACATGGAGAGTCCTACCCGGATACAGGTTTCCTAACTACGGTACAATATCTTGCCGTGTACGTCAAGGATTCACCCTTCCATCTATGTCGTACCGGATCCGGGTCCCTTAACAGGCCTCTATGGATCCGGGTTCCTCTTCATGGTCGGTCGGATCCGGCTCCCTGCTCCTGGGCCGGACATCTTCCGTCGTGATCAACAAGCAATCGGGCCGCCCGATGGGCCACATTCCTCATCACCATCTGTGGGCCACCCGGGCTTGCCGGATCTAGGCACTGTCGATGGTACACCCATGAAGTATACCCACAACATCAACCTTACCAAAGATGTCATAGAGATGCAAAGGCTTGACGCCGAGGCCAAGTGCCGCGCGGAGGATACCAGGATCATGCTTGCCGACTTGAGCAACATGGATGGCGACCAGCTCTCATGGAGAAGAAATGAGCTGAGATCCGTCAACGGGGCGGCTGATCGCCCGTGGTTACATCGTCATCGTGAGAACTATGGCTTCGATGGCTCTCATGTGCCCCTTTGGGAACTTAATTCGTATTGTATTATGATCAATGTGGATTGGACTACATTTAGACGTAATTCGTACCACTGATGTCTCGGTTTGAATGACCTAAATATGGCTAAAATTAATCTGTTTGTGATGCATTTCTGAAATACCTAAAATGTTTTGGACTAGGTGGACAAAATGTGTTGGACCGCTGGACACTCCAAACGCAAACGGACAATCGTCATTGCGAGAACTATGGCTTCGATGGCTCTCATGTGCCCCTTTTGGAACTTAATTCGTATTGTATTATGGTCAATGTGGATTGGACTACATTTAGACGTAATTCGTACCACTGATGTGTCGGTTTGAATAACCTAAAGGCTAAAATTAATCTGTTTGTGATGCATTTCTGAAATACCTAAACCGTTTTGGACTAGGTGAACAAAATGTGTTGGACCACTGGACACTCCAAACGCAAACGGACAATCGTAGCCCGAAAACCATTTTCTGCGTCCACAGACTGACCCAAATGCAGATGAATAAGTACGGTCCTTTTTGATAACCGAAATGTGTGGATCGCTGGAGATGGCATCACGAGATAAAATGAGAGCGATCTTGCCTTGCCGTTGTTTTGATCATCAGGCCAATGTATATAAAAAAGATCCGATCGGGCTGGGTGGCCGCTTTAGCTTGTGCGGTGTCCTCGTCGGGCGCAACCAACTGATGAAGCATGCGGTGAGCCGGTGATGGAACTGAACCCGAATACCCGATCATGACACAAGTAAGGGGTGATGCTTAGCAGGGGTACCGTGGCTGTCGCCAAGTTGGAAATCTGCCCAGGTCGCTCTCGCCGAAAATATGGGGGCACATGGGTGGAGACCGGCCGCCGGGACGGGCCCTCCGCTCTCGCCGGCAAGATCAGGACACAGTGCCGGGCGCCGTGAGCACCACATTTCCTTCTTGGATTTTGTATTTATTTCCCCTTTGTGCTCTTCTTCCTCCTCCTCCTCTTTATTTCATTGGCGCGGAACAAGTCTATTGTGCGCCCTGATCTATATAACTATATTGGTTCTCTCTTTTCCCGGAGATGTAGTAACATTGCCCTCACCACATGCGTCCCTCTTGCAATCAAACAAGGAAGCGGGTTCGCTGCTTGTCCCCGCTACCACTGATCTTGTCTTCTCCTTCAGTAAATTTTTTTTTTCTGGTTGAGTGACCCCGGCCATTGTAGTAACCACCGTTACCGCTGTATGAATCGATAAATTACTACTCCTACGGTAGTACAATCTCTGAGATTTGCATTAGTGCAGCACTAGCGTCAATCCCACCACTAATCCATTATCGCCGTGGGCTGCCTCAGAATTCCACTTTAGCACGATTAACGAGTTAGCAGAGAATAAGAGCCGACACAGGCCACTCTCACCTTCAGATAAACCATTATCGTGCAAGCTCACTTATACATGAGTTGTTTGTTTCTCCCGCCATGCATTGCATTCAAACTGAGTGCAATTTATTTATTAATTTGCGAGGAAATTAAATGGAATTCGACGGTAGTAAACAAGAAGAACAAACATATTCATATCTTATTTAGTTCCTAGAATTCGATAACCAAAAATAGGAAAAAACAGAGATGTATAAATACAAAAAATAGGAAAAACACAGAAATATAATTATAATGCATGTGCAAAACAGAGATTGAAAACAAATGGGGTGTTTTGTCTCTGATCCCATGTTATCTTCTAGTTCCGTAAAACCATCGACAAATAAATCTAGATTAAATCATTTATTAACAAAATCTTCAAGATTTGCATCGATGCACCACTAGCACTAACTCCAACCACTAATCGATCAATCAGTCCCCACCATGGTCCGCCTCTGGATCCCACTTTGGCACGATCAACGAGTAATTCGATGAGCCCATGCATGTCGCTTTCAACTGTAAACCAGCACCCCCCATCTATCTGACACAAATGTCCGAATTGCAATAATAATTTCACATTTAATAAGAAAACCCTGATTTCTTGAATTTGCTAAACCGTAACCATAACCCCCCACTATCATTTTTGCCCCCCCCCCCCCACACCCCCACCCACCGAAACATTTGTGTGTGTTTGCAATGGCTACCGAAAATGACTTTCGTTCTCCCGCCATATAGTGCGTCTAAAATTGAATGCAATGTGATGATAGTACTCGACAAAACAAGAAGAACGGATTTAGATGGGTGTTTTAAGTGCTGAGACAATATGCAGACGACGCCATGATCAACTACCAATCATTACTATGCATCTAGACTGAGCAAACTTTGAGACCCACCAAAATCTATCAAACTTTGGATTTTAAAGAAATTATTTGGAGTCATTTTGTACAATTTTTTTTATCTAAACAAAAAAGTTAAGTTTCAGTTGAATTTGGCCTGAACCTTCTCTAATTCTTATGATGAGAATATACTTCAAAACCAACAGGAATTCTAAAAAATTTGTTTAAACTACATTGATGAACAAAATTGTTTTTTTAATAAATGATGACTTGTTACTTAAAAAGGTTTAAACATCCCTCCGTCCACAAATAAGTGTACATGCGGGGTTTCCAAGACAAATTATAACGTGGAGTAAAAAAATACATTGGGAACATGCATCTCTCCTCCTTAATTCTTTCACCTCCAATAAGCTAAGTGCATGTAGAAAACAAGAAAAATATGTGCTTAATATTATTGAGTTTGATTTCCGTGCGATGAGAGAGAAGCAATTAAAGTGCATTGAAAATATAGGAGTACACTCTTTTATGGACAAAGTTTAGGGCTAGATGTCCACTTATTTGAGGACGGAGGGAGTACATGCGGATTCTACATAATTGTGATGCACATAGCCTCTGGACATCCAAAGTAGCGAAAGACGAGAAATACAAGAAATCCTCAAATGTATAGGCTCCTACAGTGATGGAGGAAAAACCGTATTTGGCTGGTCGATGAATTTGACAAAAAAAAGGAAGGAAACTTGCAAAGCAATATGCTCTCCCCGTGAAAAATGTCTAAGATTTGTTAAGATTTAGATCAATCTTTAAAGTCTAGATAGAGTAAGTACTAAAAGGGCTTTGCGGCGCAGCAGGTTTGATTGGATCACGAGCTCCGCGACTGAAACAGTAGTCGCTGCGGCGACAAAAGAAAAAGGGGTGCATCTCTTGTCCCTTGCACGAAGATGCATGCAAGCCAACACGCCGGTACAAAAAGATTCCTGAATTCCTCGTCTCTTTATTTTCTGGATCAGGTCATGATGGATCGTTGGGCGACAACTCGAAATGGGTTTCGCGGCTTGATTCGCGCGCCCGGTTTCGCTCTGCACGCCAAGGCTCATTTTCATTCATTTTTGTACGCAAGGTAGGGTCCGTTCTGCTCGTCGGATGATCAGCCAGCTGCCTAGCTAGCTTAGCTAGCAGTTAGTGCAATCTCCAGGTGGCGCATAATTTGTTGGGTTTTTATCGATTTGGGCGAGTTTTGGATATAATTTTTTTTCTCCGTGCTCGGCCGCCTTAAGCGTCACCGTCCCCTGCTTGACCGTCTTGAGCTATGTCCGCCGCCCCATGCTCCGCCTCAGCAGCTTCGGCCCCGACCTACACCCTCCACATTGCTGAGAAATTTGGGGGTGAAGGGCCCTGGCGAGGAGGAGGTCGGATGAGGACAACCGGGGCAGGGGCCTGGAGGAAGGAGGCCTTGAGACGTGGCGGCGCCGGCCATCGGGAGTCGCAGCGGCACCGACCAAACCGATGGCGGTGGTCTCGAGATCGGACACAGGATAGATGATAGAGAAGAAAAGGAGCAGCGTATGGCTACCATATGCGCCACATGGATAACATAGACGGATAGACCAACACATAGGTCACACAGACATGTCTTGCTCGACGCAAACCTGCCTCATATTTGAACGAGAAATGCGTCCAAGTGGACAAACCGATCATTTTGGGTGGCCTCGCTAGGCTGTTTTTTTTTTTAATGGATGCAAATCAAAACGAACACAAAATATCCGTTTAGGGCGAGCCCTGGATATACACTTAATTAGGACCAGCCAGCCATGAGCCATTGATCTAAACGTGAAAGTTGGTCGATGCCGACGGGCACGACGACGCAGCGGCACGATCGACCACGGTGTGAGTGACTGCCCGTGACTCCATGGAGAGCATGAACCGGGGCTAGATCACATTCACGCGCAGCTTGGGCCATGTTCCCGTGATGGATTTCCTGCCTCGAACTCACTAGGCTCCGAGACAAGCTAGGAGCGATCTTGTGATCTTGTCTTGGCCGTTGTTGCGATGAGTTTGGCATATAAAAATAGGAATCCGATCGAGCTGGACGGCCGCTTTACCCCTTTGTGGTGTCTCCGTCGATGGGGCGCAACCAGCAGCTGATGAAGCACGCGGTGATGGAGCTGGGCCACTGATGCAACTGAACCCGGTCACGGCACAAGCATGCAAGGGGTGCCGTCGATGTCGCCCAGGTTGGAAATCTGCGGACTTGGACTGTGCTTCGTTCGCCGTCGCTCTCGCCGGAAATATGGGGGCACATGGGTGGGTGCGTTTGTGCTGGCCAGCAGCGGGGGCGGCTCCAGCTACTGTCAGCCGACGTGCTCGTCGCTGTTGTGAAATTAAGCCGGGATTTCGCCGTTGGTTTGGCACCGGGGATTTCTCTTTCTCGTCGCGGCTGAGCGGGCCTATCATGACATTAGTAGATCCTTGACGGGCTTGCCTACATGTAATGTATGGATGATGTTTTCTGTTGGGAAGGCGCAATACGTACAGGAGTACTTTGCTACGAGATTATTTAGTCCCACATCGGGAATTTGTAACGCTGCGCGCCGAGTTAAAAGGAGGCTGCTCGCATCGTTAGCAGCTGGGTCCGGTAGCGCGGGCCTGTCACCCCACGCTTTGGGGGGCGGGAGCTGACACTTTGGGGCTAACTATCACGGCCTTAATTCCACGGGCCTTTCCTTTCAGATGGCGCTGGGCACACAAGAGAGTGCCCCCCATCTTTAAGTTACCCTTGGAACCCTCATGGCCCAGGTGCCGGAGGGGGGCATAGGGAGGTCGGTATACTGCTCGCCAATAAGAAGAGCTGCCCTCGGCAGAGGCTCGCGAAAAAGAGCTGCCGTCCTAATAAAAGGCCAGTGCAACTTAGCCTGCCTGCACCCATAAAACTGTGAAGAGAGCCCCTCTTGTCAGCTTTCCTTTTTCCCCCCACTATTTACCCTCACCATTTTGGTGCAACACCGATGTATGTACCCTTATTTTGAAAATTCAGCGCGCAACTTTCAAAGCCATAGTTTGTGGGAGTGGTGTTTTGGCACCCGGAACATATGCTTCCGGTTTTTAATTTTTATTTAAATACATTTTTAAATTTTCAAAAATATTGGGCACAAAATTTAATGCGCATATCTCAAAATTCTACACGTTCATAAAATGGTTCCACGGTGACTATATCTCTTAAGATATACTGTGTGACTAGTTTTGTAAGAACTTTTTTGACATTTTAAAATGTTTTATGCCAGGAGCATATGCTCCCATGTGCCGGATATAATTTTTGATAGTTTCTGCATTCGTATGAACTCTACTCCGTAACTTGCTTTCATTTATTTACTGTTATGTATCTTTATTTGCTCAATAGTCACACAATATATCATAAGAGATACATTTGGGATGAAGGTATCACTAAAGATAAAGGTGATTCTCACAGTCGACAACCTGGTTAAATGTAACCGGCAAGGTTGTGCTATATATTGTTTTTCTCATCAAGATGACACAATGCAACATCTTTCTTATCTCTTGCACTCTTGCAAAAATCTTATGGAGAATTGTACATATGAGTTTTAATATAACGCCTCGTGCTAATATTATAAACTTGTTTGTGAATTGGTTTAATGGGGTAGCTTTAAAAAAAGATAAAGGCCGCATTTGAGTTGTTGTGTATGGTACTTTGGGATATATGGAAAGATCGTAATGTTTTTATCTTAAAAAAAATAAGTTTTCCATTATTTTTACAGGTTATTCCTTTGGCTACGGATTGAATCCATACGTGGTTCTATCTTCAGCCGACGGAGAAGCGCCAGGACATGGATATTGGGTGCAACCGGTTTTTTTATATGTGCAACCGGTTGTTTACGGTAGAGACGGTTGGCATGTTACTACAGATGTTTCTCATATTTTTTTAGATGACTTATGCATGTTATGATAGTATTAATTTGTACCGCTATTCTTAATAAAGTAACTAAAAAAATCGCATGCATCGATTGGTGCAGATGATGGGTATCCCATTTTTAAAGAACTCTGAAAGTAAACTACAAAGAATATAGATACATTTTACATGCAACAATTGTAGGGTTCAATGCATGGAAAACAAAAAAATTCTATCGCAAAGACGAATAAATCCAAGACCCAATCTATGGAAAAACAAGATCTAATCGATGAGATCGGAGCAACGAGATAGACGAGTAACTAACCCTCGTAGATCCAAAGCCTTAACGAGATCAGATCTTGTGGTTGATGTAGACGATCGTTTCGGTGCTGCAAACCGGTAGCACTTCCGTACTCGGTCACACGTACGGTGTCGATGAAGTTCTTCCTCTCCCCGTTTCAGCGGGCAGCGGAGGTAGTAGATCCCCTCAGAATCCCAGTAGCATGACGGCGTGGTGGTGGTGGAGGAGGAGAAATTCCTGCAGGGCTTCGCCAAGCTTGCGCAGGAGGAAGGAGGGAGAGAGGGGCGGCTAGGGTTTTGGGGAAGGATCTGTCTGACCCCCTGCCCTCTCCCCTCTTTATATAGGTGCTGGGTTCGGCCAAAGTGGCCCCCCAACTCATCTAGGGCCGGCGGCCAAGGGACAAGGAGGGAACTTCCCCCCCATGTCTTTCCCTTTTAGGGTTTCCCCAAACCCTAGGGGTTTTTGGCCGACCTGAGCCTTGAGGCATGGTGCGCTGATGCGCGTGAGACACACGTCCGTTGGGAACCCCAAGAGGAAGGTGTGATGTGCACAGCAGTAAGTTTTCCCTCAGTAAGAAACCAAGGTTATCGAACCAGTATGAGCCAAGAAGCACGTTGAAGGTTGTTGGTGGCGGAGTGTAGTGCGGCGCAACACCAGGGATTCCGGCGCCAACGTGGAACCTGCACAACACAATCACGGTACTTTGCCCCAACGTAACAGTGAGGTTGTCAATCTCACCGGCTTGCTGTAAACAAAGGATTAGATGTATAGTGTGGATGATGATGATTGTTTGCGAAGAACAGTAAAGAACAATTGCAGTAGTTTGTATTTCAGATGTAAAGAATAGGACTGGGGTCCACAGTTCACTAGTGGTATCTCTCCCATAAGATAAACAGATGTTGGGTGAACAAATTACAGTTGGGCAATTGACAAATAAAGAAGGCATAACAATGCACATACATATATCATGATGAGTACTATGAGATTTAATCAGGGCATTACGACAAAGTACATAGACCGCTATCCGAAGCATGCATCTATGCCTAAAAAGTCCACCTTCAGAGTTATCATCCGAACCCCTTCCAGTATTAAATTGCAAACAACGAGACAATTGCATTAAGTATGGTGCGTAATGTAATCAACACAAATATCCTTAGACAAAGCATCGATGTTTTATCCCTAGTAGCAACAGCACATCCACAACCTTAGAACTTTACGTCACTCGTCCCGATTTAATGGAGGCATGAACCCACTATCGAGCATAAATACTCCCTCTTGGAGTTACAAGTATCAACTTGGCCAGAGCCTCTACTAGCAACGGAGAGCATGCAAGAACATAAACAACATATATGATAGATTGATAATCAACTTGACATAGTATTCCATATTTATCGGATCCCAACAAACACAACATGTAGCATTACAAATAGATGATCTTGATCATGATAGGCAGCTCACAAGATCTAACATGATAGCACAATGAGGAGAAGACAACCATCTAGCTACTGCTATGGACCCATAGTCCAGGGGTGGACTACTCACACATCGATCCGGAGGCGATCATGGCGATGAAGAGACCTCCGGGAGATGATTCCCCTCTCCGGCAGGGTGCCGGAGGCGATCTCCTGAATCCCCCGAGATGGGATTGGCGGCGGCGGCGTCTCAGTAAGGTTTTCCGTATCGTGGCTCTCGGTACTGGGGGTTTTGCGACGAAGACTATATGTAGGCGAAAGGGTAGGTCAGGGGGCGTCACGAGGGGCCCACACAGTAGGCCGGCGCGGCCAGGGCTTGGGCCGCGCCGCCCTGTTGTGTGGCCACCTCCTGGCCCCACTTCGTTTCCTCTTCGGACTTCTGGAAGCTTCGTGGAAAAATAGGACCCTGGGCGTTGATTTCGTCCAATTCCGAGAATATTTCCTTACTAGGATTTATGAAACCAAAAACAGCGAGAAAATAGCAAGCGGCTCTTCGGCATCTCGTCAATAGGTTAGTGCCGGAAAATGCATAATAATGACATATAATGTGTATAAAACATGTGAGTATCATCATAGAAGTAGCATGGAACATAAGAAATTATAGATACGTTTGGGACGTATCAAGCATCCCCAAGCTTAGTTCCTACTCGCCTTCGAGTAGGTAAACGATAACAAAGATAATTTCTGAAGTGACATGCTATCATAATCTTGATCAATACTATTGTAAGCATATGAGATGAATGCAGCGATTCGAAGCAATGATGAAGATAATGAATAAACAAATGAATCATATAGCAAAGACTTTTCATGAATAATACTTTCAAGACAAGCATCAATAAGACTTGCATAAGAGTTACTCATAAAGCAATAAATTCAAAGTAAAGGCATTGAAGCAACACAAAGGAAGATATAAGTTTCAGCGGTTGCTTTCAACTTCAACATATATATCTCATGGATAATTGTCAACACAAAGTAATATAACAAGTGCAATAGGTAAACATGTAAGAATCAATGCACACAGTTGATACAAGTGTTTGCTTCTAAGATAGAAAGAATAGGTAAACTGACTCAACAATAAAGTAGAAGATAGACCCTTCGCAGAGGGAAGCATGGATTACTATTTTTGTGCTAGAGCTTTTCATTTTGAAAACAAGAAACAATTTTGTCAACGGTAGTAATAAAGCATATGTGTTATGTATAAGATATCTTATAAGTTGCAAGTCTCATGCATAGTATACCAATAGTGCTCGCACCTTGTCCTAATTAGCTTGGATTAACACGGATTATCATTGCATAGCATATGTTTCAACCAAGTGTCACAAAGGGGTACCTCTATGCCGCCTGTACAAAGGTCTAAGGAGAAAGCTCGCATTGGATTTCTCGCTTTTGATTATTCTCAACTTAGACATCCATACCGGGACAACATAGACAACAGATAATGGACTCCTCTTTTAATGCTTAAGCATTCAACAACAGGTAATATTCTCATAAGAGATTGAGGTTTTGTGTCCAAACTGAAACTTCCACCATGATTCATGGCTTTAGTTAGCGGCCCAATGTTCTTCTCTAACAATATGCATACTCAAACCATTTGATCATGAAAATCGCCCTTACTTCAGACAAGACGAACATGCATAGCAACTCACATGATATTCAAAAAAGGTAAAAGTTGATGGCGTCCCCAGAAACATGGTTACCACTCAACAAGCAACTTATTAAGAAATAAGACACATAAGTACATATTCTTCACCACAATAGTTTTTAAGGCTATTTGTCCCATGAGCTATATATTGTAAAGGCAAAGAATAGAAATTTAAAGGTAGCACTCAAGTAATGTACTTTGGAATGGCGGAGAAATACCATGTGATAGGTAGGTATGGTGGACACAAATGGCATAGTATTTGGCTCAAGGATTTGGATGCACGAGAAGAATTCCTCTCAATACAAGGCTAGGCTAGCAAGGTTGTTTGAAGCAAACTCAAGTATAAAAGGTGCATCAAAGCTCACATATGAACATATTGTAACTATTATAAGACTTTACATTGTCTCCTTGTTGTTCAAACACCTTAACTAGAAAATATCTAGACTGTAGAGATCAATCATGCAAACCAAACTTTAACAAGCTCTATGTAGTTATTCATTAATGGGTACAAGGTACATGATGCAAGAGCTTAAACATGATCTATATGAGCACAACAATTGCCAAGTATCACATTATTCAAGACATTATACCATTTACCACATGCGGCATTTTCCGTTTCCAACCATATAGCAATGAATGAAATAGTCCAACTTTCGCAATGAACATTAGAAATAAAGCTAAGAACATATGTGTTCATACGAAACAGCGGAGCATGTCTCTCTCCCAAACAAAGAATGCTAGGATCCAATTTTATTCAAACAAAATGAAAATAAAAACAAACAGTCGCTCCAAGTAAAGCACATAAGATGTGACGGAATAAAAATATAGTTTCACTAGAGGTGACCTGATAAGTTGTCGATGAAGAAGGGATGCCTTGGGCATCCCCAAGCTTAGACGCTTGGGTCTTCTTAAAATATGCAGGGATGAACCACGGGGGCATCCCCAAGCTTGAACTTTTCACTCTTCTTGATCATATTGTATCATCCTCCTCTCTTGACCCTTGAAAACTTCCTCCACACCAAACTCAAAACAAACTCATTAGAGGGTCAGTGCATAATTCATATATTCAGAGGTGACATAATCATTCTTAACACTTCGGACATTGCACAAAGCTACTCGAAAGTTAATGGAACAAAGAAATCCATCAAACATAGCAAAACAGGCAATGCGAAATAAAAGGCAGAATCTGTCAAAACAGAACAGTCCGTAAAGACGAATTTTTTAGAGGCACCAAACTTGCTCAGATGAAAATTCCCAAATTTAATGAAAGTTGCATACATATCTGAGGATCACGCACGTAAATTGGCAGATTTTTCTGAGTTACCTACAGAGAGGCATATCGAAATTCGTGACAGCAAGAAATGCTGTTTCACGCGAGTAATCCAAATCTAGTATTGACTTTACTATCAAAGACTTTACTTGGCACAAAAATGAAATAAAATAAAGATAAGGAGAGGTTTCTACAGTAGTAACAACTTCCAAGACTCAAATATAAAACAAAGGTACTGTAGTAAAATAATGGGTTTTCTCCCATAAGCGCTTTTCTTTAACGCCTTTCAGCTAGCCGCAGAAAGTGTGAATCAAGTAACATCAAGAGATGAAGCATCGACATCATAATTTGTTCTAATAATAGAATCATAAGGTAACTTCATTCTCTTTCTAGGGAAGTGTTCCATACCTTTCTTGAGAGGAAATTGATATTTAATATTACCTTCCTTCATATCAATGGTAGCACCAACAGTTCGAAGAAAATGTCCAATATAATGGGACAAGATGCATTGCATTTAATATCCAAGACAACAAAATCAACGGGGACAAGGTTATTGTTAACCATAATACGAACATTATCAATCCTCCCCAAAGGTTTCTTTATAGCATTATGATACGTCCAATTTGCATCACTATTTTATATCATAATTTGCTGTTATTCATTGATATATTTCATATTTGGACATAATACTTATGTTATTTCATCTTTTTGCATGTTTCATGATTATTGGAGGATCGAGCACCGGAGCCAGGATTCTGCTGGAAAAAGCGCCGTCAGAATGCAATATTTCGGAAGATCAACAGTTGATGGAAATTATATCAAAAATCCTATTTTTCCGGATGACGAAGGGAGCCGGAAGGGGGAGCCGAGGGGACCCGAGGTGGGCCCACCCCATAGGCCGGCGCGGCCCAAGGCACGGCCGCGCCGCCTCGTGAGGAGGGGGCCCACGGCCCCTCTCGCCTCCTTTTCTTCGCGAACGCCTTCGTCCCGAAAACCTAAGCTCCAGAGGGTACCTCGCGAAGAGTTACAGCCGCCTCTGCGAGGCGGAGAACACCAGAGAGAAAAGAGCTCTCCGGCGGGATGAGATCCACCGGGGAAATTCCCTCCCGGAGGGGGAAATCGACGCCATCGTCACCGCCATCAAGTTGGACATCATCTCCATCACCATCATCATCATCATCATCATCATCACCGCCGTCTCCACCGCTGCACATCGTCACCGCTGTAGCAATTTGGGTTTGATCTTGATTGTTTGATAGGGGAAACTCTCCCGGTATTGATTTCTACTTGTTATTGATGCTATTGAGTGAAACCGTTGAACCAAGGTTTATGTTCAGATTGTTATTCATCATCATATCACCTCTGATGATGTTCCATATGATGTCTCGTGAGTAGTTCGTTTAGTTCTTGAGGACATGGGTGGAGTCTAAATGTTAGTAGTGAAGTATGGTTGAGTAATATTCAATGTTATGATATTTAAGTTGTGGTGTTATTCTTCTAGTGGTGTCGTGTGAACGTCGACTACACGACACTTCACCTTTATGGGCCTAGGGGAATGCATCTTGTACTCGTTTGCCGATTGCGGGATTGCCGGAGTGACGAAACCTAAACCCCGTTGGTATATCGATGCGGGAGGGATAGCGAGGATCTCGAGTTTAAGGTCTGTGGTTAGATTTATCTTAATTACTTTCTTGTAGTTGCGGATGCTTGCAAGGGGTATAATCACAAGTATGTATTAGTCCTAGGAAGGGCGGTACATTAGCACAGGTTCACCCACACAACACTTATCAAAACAATGAAGATTAATTAGCCGTATGTAGCGAAAGCACTAGACTAAAATCCCGTGTGTCCTCGAGAACGTTTGGTCATTATAAGTAAACAAACCGGCTTGTCCTTTGTGCTAAAAAGGATTGGGCCACTCGCTGCAATTGTTACTCTCGCACTTTACTTACTCGTACTTTATTCATCCGTTACATCAAAACCCCTGAATACTTGTCCGTGAGCATTTACGGTGAATCCTTCATCGAAGCTGCTTGTCAACACCTTCGCTCCTCGTTGGGATCGACATTCTTACTTATCGAAGATACTACGATACACCCCCTATACTTGTGGGTCATCAAGACTATTTTACGGCGCCGTTGCCGGGGAGTGAAGCGCTATTGGTAAGTGGAATTGGTAAGGGAAATTTCTACTTGTTTGTGCTGATTTTATTTCGCACTGCTGCCATAATTCATTATGGAGAGATCTTCTCTTGAGTTTTTATTTGGAAAATCTACTACTACTGCAAAGGTAGTGGATGAGGCGCCAGGTGAGGAAGAGATACCATACAAAATACCTCTGAAAATTATTGAACGTGTAGTGGATAACCATTATACAGGGGATGGAACTGTCCACCCTGGAGATCATTTACTGTTCTTACATGAATTATGCGATTTATTCAAGTGTGCAGGTATTGCTATGGATGAAGTGAGGAAGAAATTATTCTCTATATCGTCTGTCCGGTAAAGCGGCGCATTGGTATAAATTACTTGGATAATGGGGATTCTCTTGAATGGAATGATATTGTGCCCCGGTTTTATTCTAAGTTCTATCCTCCAAGTGAAATTCACAAGGATCGGAATCGCATATATAATTTTTGGCCTCATGATGGAGAGAGTATTGCCCAAGCGTGGGGGAGATTGAAGTCTTTAATGCTCAAATGCCCCATTCATGAGCTTCCTGGTAATGTTATTATTGATAATTTCTATGCAAGACTTTCTTTTGAAGACATGACCTTGCTGGATACTTCTTGTTCTGGATCATTTACGCGCAACAAAGAAGAGTTTAAAAGGGACCTTCTCAATCGGATCCGGGAAAATGCTGAAGGATGGGAGAACGACAAAGATAGAGAATCGGGTATAAATTATGATTACAAATGCATTGAAGCTTTTATGGATACTGATAAATTTCGTAATATGAGTGCTACTTATGGTCTTGATTCTCAAGTTGCTGCAAATCTTTATAAAGCTTTTGCCTCTCATTATGAATTGCCTAAGAAGAACTTTGATAAGTATCATGAACCGTATAAAGATAAAATTGATTCATCTATTAATAAATGTGTTGTAGTTGAAACTGTTGATCATGTTATTCCCGAAGCTTATATTGAAAAAACTCCCTTCCCTGCTAAAATGAAGGAGTACTCTGTTATAAATAGTGCGGTTCATAAAAGTGAAAAGAAACCTATAGAACCTGAAGAACAAATAAAAGTTGAACCTGCTGTTGCAATAGTTAAAGATCTTGTGATTGAAAATGTGGAGGATGGTCATATTATTTTTCTGTGAAGATGCTTCTAATATTGTTTCACATCCTAATAAGTCTAAGAAAGCTAGTGTTCCTATGCTATCTGTTAGAATTGGAGATCATTGTTATTATGGTTTATGTGATATTGGTGCAAGTATTAGTGCTATTCCTTATGAGCTTTACACGGAGATTATGCACGAAATTGGTTCTTGTGAACTTGAAGATATTGACGTGGTTATTCGGCTGGCTAATAGAGAAACTATTTCTCCAATTGGTATTGTTCGAGATGTGGAAGTTCTATGCGGTAAGATTAAATATCCTGCTGACTTTTTGGTACTTGGGTTCTGCTGCTAGTAAATATTGTCCTATCATTTTTGGTAGACTTTTTCTAAATACTTGTGGAGCTATTATAGATTGCAAGAAAGAGAAAATTTTGACTAAATTTGCTTGTGAATCTTATGAGTTTAACTTCTCTAAATTTACGAAAACTCCTTATAAAGCTGATTTGCCTAATAATGATTTTAAAGTTGAACAGTGTGCATCTATTGTTCTTGCTCCTAATAATCCTTTGCAGCAACATTTGGAGAATAGTGAGAGTGAAGTTTTTAGGGAAGAAAGAGATGAGCTTGATGAAATTTTCCTTCGTCAACCTATTCTTAAGCATGATTTACCGGTGGAAGATGCGGGTACAACACTGCCACCAAAGGAAGATCCTATCTTTGATTTAAAACCATTGCACGATAATCTTAAATATGCTCATATTGATGATAAGAAAATATATCCTGTTATTATTAGTTCTAAGCTTTCGAGTTTGAAGAAGAAAGGCTATTGGAAATACTGAAGAAGCACCGAGGAGCTATTGGCTACACACTTGATGACTTGAAGGGGATTTCTCCCTCTATTTGCCAACATGCCATTAATATGGAAGATGATGCGAAGCCTGTTGTTGAACCTCAGCGTCGTCTAATTTCTAAGATGAAGGATGTGGTAAGAAATGAGGTATTAAGACTTCTTGAAGCTAGTATTATATATCCTATTGCTGATAGTAGATGGGTTAGTCCTGTGCATTGTGTTCCTAAGAAAGGAGGAATGACTGTTGTGCCTAATGATAATGATGAGCTCATACCTCAAAGAGTTGTTGTAGGGTATAGAATGTGCATTGATTATCGAAAAGTTAATAAGGTTACTAAAAAAGATCATTACCCTTTGCCTTTTATTGATCAAATGTTAGAAAGGTTATCTAAAAATACTCATTTTTGCTTTCTCGATGGTTATTCTGGGTTTTCACAAATTACTGTTAAAACTAAGGATTAAGAGAAAACCACTTTCACTTGTCCCTACGGAACTTATGCTTATAAACGTATGCCTTTTGGTTTATGTAATGCTCCTGCTACTTTTCAAAGATGCATGTCTGCTATTTTTCATGGCTTTTGCGAGAGTATTTGATACGTCTCCGACGTATCGATAATTTCTTATGTTCCATGCCACATTATTGATGATATCTACATATTTTATGCACACCTTATGTCATATTCATGCGTTTTCCGGAACTAACCTATTGACGAGATGCCGAAAGGCCAGTTGCTGTTTCCTGCTGTTTTTGGTTTCAGAAATCCTAGTAAGGAAATATTTTCGGAATCGGACGAAATCAACACCGAAGATCTTAAAAATACACGAAGCTTCCAGAACACCCGGGAAGGACCAGAGGTGGGCCACAGGGGCCCCAGGAGGGTGGCTGGCGCGGCCCAAGGGGGGGGGCGCCCCCTATCTCCTGGGCACCCCGTGGCCCCTCCGACTCCGACTCTCCGCCTATATAATCGTCCCTGACCTAAAAACATCGGGCAGTTCGACGAAACCAGAGAAAACCATCCAGAGCCGCCGCCATCGCGAAACTCCAATTCGGGGGACGAAGTCTGCGTTCCGGCACCCTGCCGGGACGGGGAATTGCCCCGGAGCCATCTCCACCGCCGTCTCCACCGCCATCTTCACCGCCATCGCTGCCTCCATGATGAGGAGGAGTAATTCACCTCCGGGGCTGAGGGCTCCGCTGTAGCTATGTGGTTCATCTCTCTCTCTTTGTGATCAAGTTGAATATTATCTATGTGCTACTCTAGTGATGTTATTAAAGTAGTCTATTCCTCCTCCAGCGGTGTAATGGTGACGGTGTGTGCATCGCGTAGTACTTGGCGTGGATTATGATTGTGATCTCTTGTAGATTATGAAGTTAACTATTGCTATGTTAGTATTGATATGATCTATGCCTCCTTCATAGTGTGATGGTGACAGTGTGCATGCTATGTTAGTTCTCGGTGTGATTGTGTTGATCTATCTTACACTCTAAGGTTATTTAAATATGAACATTGAATATTGTGGAGCTTGTTAACTCCGGCATTGAGGGTTCGTGTAATCCTACACAATGGTGTTCATCATCCAACAAGAGGGTGTAGAGTAGTCCTATTATGTGATCATTGTTGAGAGTGTCCACTAGTGAAAGCGAGGATCCACTGGGCCTTGCTTCCAAGCATTGAATCTCCGTTTGTTTCTTGTTTTGTTGAATGTTTACTCGCTGCCATATTTTATTCAGATTGCTATTATCACTCATACTCATCCATATTACTTGTATCTCACTATCTCTTCGCCGAACTAGTGCACCTATACATCTGACAAGTGTATTTGGTGTGTTGGGGACACAAGAGACTTCTTGCTTTGTGGTTGCATGGTTGCTTGAGAGGGATATCTTTGACCTCTTCCTCCACTGAGATCGATAAACCTTGGGTGATCCACTTAAGGGAAACTTGCTTGCTGTTCTACAAACCTCTGCTCTTGGAGGCCCAACAACTGTCTACAAGAATAGAAGCTCCCGTAGACATCAAGCACTTTTAAGGCGCCGTTGCGGGGAGGAAAGGTAAAAGGCACTCATACTCCGGTTCCGGTGTAACGATACTTTTTGGCGCCATTGTGTTTGTGCTCGAAGCTATTTCCTTTAGATCCTGCAATTGCATCTTTTTGTTTCTTGTTTTACACTAGTTAGGCATAATGGAATATAACTATGAGCTTCTTAATTTATTTCCTAAGCTAAGACATGAATTGTGTGATGCGAAAATTAAAGAACCTATGGAACCTCATTTGCATGCTAGTAGCAATATTATTGGTATGAACGCAATCACTGCTAATGCTATGAATAAGTCTAAGCTTGGGGAAGCTAGTTTCTGTGATCTTTTTGGCTTCCCATCTTTAGGGGAGAAAATTTGTTCTGATAATGCCTTATCTCCCATGCGATAACTCTAATAATGCTTGTGATACTTTAAATCCACCAACTGCAAGTACTGCTTTCAAGATACCCATGAAAATTATTGAACGTGTTATTGATAACCGCTATAAAGGGGATGGAGCTGTCCATCCTGGAGATCATTCTTGTTTTTGCATGAATTATGCGGGTTATTCAAGTGTGCAGGTATCTCTATGGATGAAGTGAAGAAGAAGCTATTCTCCGTTTATTTGTCCGGTAAGCGGCGCATTGGTATAAATTGTTGGAGAATAGTCATTCTCTTGGTTGGGAGGAAATTGTACCTCTCTTTTATTCTAAATTTTATCCTCCTCATGAAGTGCATATTGATAGGAATTATATTTATAACTTTTATCCTCGTGATGGAGAGAGTATTTCTCAAGCGTGGGGGAGATTAAAGTCACTAATGCTCAATTTTTATACGAGGCTTTCAGGACAACACAAGGACTATCTGGACGCATGTTCAGAGGGATCTTTCACAAGCAAGGAGGTTGAAGCTAGGTGGGATCTTCTTGATCGGATTAAGGAAAATGCTGAAGGATGGGAGAACAATGAAGGTAAAGAGTCAGGTATAAATTATGATTATGAATGCATTGAAGCTTTTATGGATACTGATAAATTCCGAAATATGAGTGCTACTTATGGTCTTGACTCTCAAGTTACTGCAAATCTTTATAAAGCCTTTGCTTCTCATTTTGAATTTCCTAAGAAGAATTTTGATAAGTATCATGAACCTTTTAAAGAGGCTTGCATGAAGAATGAAATTGTTGTTAATTATTGCAATAAGCATGCTCAAACTCCTAAGAATGCTATTTCCTATAAGCATGTTAATTTTTGTGGAATGCATAGACCTTGTGGAATTAATCAAGTCAAAGATGAATATTGCATCCATCATATTAATGAAAAAACTAGAAAGTGGCTTAGGGCTCTAGATGATCTTGGTAAAAAAGTTTGTGCCCTCTATACTTTTATTTGTGAAGTTTGCCATGAAGTGGGTCATTTTAATTTTCAATGCTCCTCCAATGATAATTTGAACCCAATGAGTGCTGCAAATTTGTATTGTGATGATGAAATTACTCCTAATCAGCATGATGAACTTACTTTATTTTTGGGGTGTGAAGAAGCTGTCGAGAAAAATCTCTTTGTTACATATGAGTGATCTTGATATTGATGATGTCCTGCATGGGTGTTTTTCTTATTGCATTGATAATAGCCATACAAATACTTACATACAAAATATTTTAGAAGATGACACCTTGCCAAAATATGATAGGACCACTTGTGTGTTTTCAACTAATTAATGAAAAGGAGGGGTCCTCCCAAGTTTCTTCTATTGTTTCTGAAAGTAAATCAGGTTATGCGGACAAGCCATCCTTCAAGCCTCTTCCTCCTAAAGAAGGGAACGAGGAGAAGGAAGAGAAGAAGAAGAAGAAGAAGGAGAAGGAGAATAAAAAGAAAGAGGTAACGGCATATCCCCGCGTGAATGAGATAACGCTAGGTAACCGTAAGTATGTTGCTCCTAATGATTATTATGATAATGAATCTGAATACGATGATCTTCCTATGCTCTCTACATACACTAGTGATCATGATTTGAATGAGCACACTACTTTTGATATTGCAAATCTCTGGGAAACTAATTCTGAAAATGATGATGATAATAATTGCCATAGTGTCAGTGATATCCATGCTTCCTCCCATAATGATATAGAAAGCTCTAAGCTTGGGGAAGAGGTGTTTGAAAATCCTTTTGCTACTGATCATTATGTGTTTGATACATCTCCTTCTAATAACAATAATGGTATGGACACAGATAAACCGACTGTGAAAGATAACTATTCTATTTCTTATGATAACATTGTGCCTCCGATCTTTGATGATTATTATAAAGAATGCTATGATATAGGTTATAACTATCCTTATGAAGCTTGTCATAGTCATGATTGGATTACCAAAAACAATTCTTTTAATATGCAACTTGTTTACCATGTTCAAATTCTTGATAATAATCTTGCTCCAATTACTATTAATGAGAATAACTCTTCTTATGCCAAAATTAATGATACTTCTATGCAGATGAACCATGATAAGAATGTTTTAAGTGATGGGTATATTGTGGATTTCATCAATGATGCTACTGAAAGTTATTATGAGAGAGGGAAATATGGTTATATGCATCTTAATAATATTAAGTTTCCCCTCTTTATGTTGAGAATCTTGAAGTTACTCGTGTTTTATCCTCTTATGCTTGTCACTTTGTTCTTCATGAATTCATTTGTGTACAAGATTCCTCTTCGTAGGAAGCATGTTAGACTTAAATGTGTTTTGAATTTGCCTCTTGATACTCTCTTTTGCTTCAAATACTATTTCTTGCGAGTGGATCATTAAAACTGTTGAGCCCATCTTAATGGCTATAAAGAAAGAACTTCTTGGGAGATAACCCATGTGTTATTTTGCTACAGTACTTTGTTTTATATTTGTGTCTTGGAAGTTGTTTACTACTGTAGCAACCTCTCCTTATCTTAGTTTTGTGTTTTGTTATGCCAAGTAAAGTCGTTGATAGTAAGGTTCATACTAGATTTGGATTACTGCGCAGAAACAGATTTCTTTGCTGTCACGAATCTGGGCAAAATTCTCTGTAGTTAACTCAGAAAATTATGCCAATTTACGTGAGTGATCCTCAGATATGTACGCAACTTTCATTCAATTTGAGCATTTTCATTTGAGCAACTCTGGTGCCTCAATAAAATTCATCTTTACGGACTGTTCTGTTTTGACAGATTCTGCCTTTTATTTCGCATTGCCTCTTTTGCTATGTGGGATGGATTTCTTTGTTCCATTGACTTCTAGTAGCTTTGAGCAATGTCCAGAAGTGTTAAGAATGATTGTGTCACCTCTGAACATGTGAATTTTTGATTATGCACTAACCCTCTAATGAGTTGTTTTGAGTTTGGTGTGAAGGAAGTTTTCAAGGGTCAAGAGAGGAGGATGATACAATGCGATCAAGAAGAGTGAAAAGTCTAAGCTTGGGGATGCCCCGGTGGTTCACCCCTGCATATTTCAAGAAGACTCAAGCATCTAAGCTTGGGGATGCCCAAGGCATCCCCTTCTTCATCGACAAATTATCGGGTTCCTTCTCTTGAAACTATATTTTTATTCGGTCACATCTTATGTACTTTACTTGGAGCGTCTATATGTTTCTTGGTTTTGTTTTTGTTTGAATAAATACTTGTGTGGGAGAGAGACACGCTCCGCTGGTTCATATGAACACATGTGTTCTTAGCTCTTAATTTTCATGGCGAAGGTTGAAACTGCTTCGTTAATTGTTATATGGTTGGAATTGGAAAATGCTACATGTAGTAATTGCTAAAATGTCTTGGATAACGTGATACTTGGCAATTTTTGTGCTCATGTTTAAGCTTTTGCATCATATACTTTGCACCTATTAATGAAGAAATACATAGAGCTTGCTAAAATTTGGTTTGCATAATTGGTCTCTCTAAGGTCTAGGTAATTTCTAGTAAAGAGTTTGAATAACAAGGAAGACGGTGTAGAGTCTTATAATGTTTACAATATGTCTTTTATGTGAGTTTTGCTGCACCGCTTCATCCTTGTGTTTGTTTCAAATAACCTTGCTAGCCTAAACCTTGTATCGAGAGGGAATACTTCTCATGCATCCAAATCCTTGAGCCAACCACTATGCCATTTGTGTCCACCATACCTACCTACTACATGGTATTTCTCCGCCATTCCAAAGTAAATTGCTTGAGTGCTACCTTTAAAATTTCTATCCTCTACCTTTGCAATATATAGCTCATGGGACAAATATCCTAAAAACTATTGTGGTATTAAATATGTACTTATGCACTTTATCTCTTATTAAGTTGCTTGTTGTGCGATAACCATGTTCCTGGGGACGCCATCAACTACTCTTTGTTGAATATCATGTGAGTTGCTATGCATGTTCGTCTTGTACGAAGTAAGGGAGATTTACCACCTTATGGTTAGAGCGTGCATATTGTTAGAGAAGAACATTGGGCCGCTAACTAAAGCCATGATCCATGGTGGAAGTTTCAGTTTTGGACAATATCCTCAATCTCATATGAGAAAATTAATTGTTGCTACATGCTTATGCATAAAAGAGGAGTCCATTATCTGTTGTCTATGTTGTCCCGGTATGGATGTCTAAGTTGAGAATAATCAATAGCGAGAAATCCAATGCGAGCTTTCTCCTTAGACCTTTGTACGAGCGGCATAGAGGTACCCCTTTGTGACACTTGGTTAAAACATGTGCATTGCGATAATCCCGGTAATCCAAGCTAATTAGGACAAGGTGCGGGCACTATTAGTATACTATGCATGAGGCTTGCAACTTGTAAGATATAATTTACATAACACATATGCTTTATTACTACCGTTGACAAAATTGTTTCTTGTTTTCAAAACCAAAGCTCTAGCACAAATATAGCAATCAATGCTTTCCTCTTTGAAGGACCTTTCTTTTACCTTTTATGTTGAGTCAGTTCACCTATTTCTCTCCACCTCAAGAAGCAAACACTTGTGTGAACTGTGCATTGATTCCTACATACTTGCATATTGCACTTGTTATATTACTTTACATTGACAATATCCATGAGATATACATGTTACAAGTTGAAAGCAACCGCTGAAACTTAATCTTCCTTTGTGTTGCTTCAATACCTTTACTTTGAATTATTGCTTTATGAGTTAACTTTTATGCAAGACTTATTGATGCTTGTCTTGAAAGTACTATTCATGAAAAGTCTTTGCTATATGATTCAGTTGTTTACTTATGTCATTACCATTGTTTTGATCGCTGCATTCATTTCATATGCTTAAGATGGTATGATCAAGATTATGATGGCATGTCACTCCAGAAATTATCTTTGTTATCGTTTACCTGCTCGGGACGAGCAGGAACTAAGCTTGGGGATGCTGATACGTCTCCGACGTATCGATAATTTCTTATGTTCCATGCCACATTATTGATGATATCTACATGTTTTATGCACACTTTATGTCATATTCATGCGTTTTCCGGAACTAACCTATTGACGAGATGCCGAAAGGCCAGTTGTTGTTTCCTGCTGTTTTTGGTTTCAGAAATCCTAGTAAGGAAATATTTTCGGAATCGGACGAAATCAACACCGAAGATCTTAAAAATACACGAAGCTTCCGAGACACCGGGAAGGACCGGAGGTGGGCCACGGGGGCCCCGGGAGGGTGGGCTGGCGCGGCCCCAGGGGGCGCGCCCCTATCTCTGGGCACCCCGTGGCCCCTCCGACTCCAACTCTCCGCCTATATAATCGTCCCTGACCTAAAAACATCGGGCAGTTCGACGAAACCAGAGAAAACCATCCAGAGCCGCCGCCATCGCGAAACTCCAATTCGGGGGACAGAAGTCTCTGTTCCGGCACCCTGCCGGGACGGGGAATTGCCCCCGGAGCCATCTCCACCGCCGTCTCCACCGCCATCTTCACCGCCATCGTTGCCTCCATGATGAGGAGGGAGTAATTCACCCCCGGGGCTGAGGGCTCCGCTGTAGCTATGTGGTTCATCTCTCTCTCTTTGTGATCAAGTTGAATATTATCTATGTGCTACTCTAGTGATGTTATTAAAGTAGTCTATTCCTCCTCCGCGGTGTAATGGTGACGAGTGTGTGCATCGCGTAGTACTTGGCGTGGATTATGATTGTGATCTCTTGTAGATTATGAAGTTAACTATTGCTATGTTAGTATTGATATGATCTATGCCTCCTTCATAGTGTGATGGTGACGAGTGTGCATGCTATGTTAGTTCTCGGTGTGATTGTGTTGATCTATCTTACACTCTAAGGTTATTTAAATATGAACATTGAATATTGTGGAGCTTGTTAACTCCGGCATTGAGGGTTCGTGTAATCCTACACAATGGTGTTCATCATCCAACAAGAGGGTGTAGAGTAGTCCTATTATGTGATCATTGTTGAGAGTGTCCACTAGTGAAAGCAGGATCCCTGGGCCTTGCTTCCAAGCATTGAATCTCCGTTTGTTTACTGTTTTGTTGAATGTTTACTCGCTGCCATATTTTATTCAGATTGCTATTATCACTCATACTCATCCATATTACTTGTATCTCACTATCTCTTCGCCGAACTAGTGCACCTATACATCCGACAAGTGTATTTGGTGTGTTGGGGACACAAGAGACTTCTTGCTTTGTGGTTGCGGGGTTGCTTGAGAGGGATATCTTTGACCTCTTCCTCCCCGAGATCGATAAACCTTGGGTGATCCACTTAAGGGAAACTTGCTGCTGTTCTACAAACCTCTGCTCTTGGAGGCCCAACACTGTCTACAAGAATAGAAGCTCCCGTAGACATCAGTATTGTAGAGGTATTCATGGATGATTTTTCTGTCTATGGGAATTCTTTTGATAATTGCTTGCGGAACCTCGATAAAGTTTTGCAGAGATGTGAAGAAACTAACCTTGTTCTTAATTGGGAGAAATGCCACTTTATGGTTAATGAAGGAATTGTATTGGGACATAAAATTTCCGAGAGAGGTATTGAAGTGGATAGAGCTAAAGTTGAAGCAATTGAGAGAAGATGCCCTATCCTAAGGATGTTAAAGGTATTCGTAGTTTTCTTGGTCATGCTGGGTTTTATAGGAGGTTTATTAAAGACTTCTCCAAGATTTCAAAGCCTCTTACTAATCTTCTTCAAAAAGATGTACCTTTTGTTTTTGATGATGATTGTAAGGAAGCTTTTGAAACTCTAAAGAAAGCCTTAACATCTGCCCCTATAGTTGAACCTCCTGATTGGAACTTACCATTTGAAATTATGTGTGATGCTAGTGATTTTGCTGTAGGCGCTGTTCTTGGACAGCGAGTAAATAAGAAATTGAATGTTATTCATTATGCTAGTAAAACCCTTGATGCTGGTCAAAGAAATTATGCTACTACTGAAAAAGAATTGTTAGCTGTAGTCTTTGCTTGTGATAAGTTTAGATCTTATATTGTTGATTCAAAAGTTACTATTCACTAGTTGAATGCCCGTGCGTTGCTACGGATCCGTAAGTTCTTAAACCCATTTATGCATGTAAACCTAATGCACTTGACTATGGTCAATGATTGGAAGATCCAAACGAAGATAGATATTTAATTAATATTTTATCAACACCATCCATAGGAGCATGCACTCTTACTTACTATATTAACTATTGCATCCTGAAGCATACATTTTTGTTTCACATTTCTCTCTCTTGCTCACTCAAATCAACATTTAAATGTAACACACTTGAATATGGCCGATGACTTGAAGATGCGAACGAAGATACATTAATCAACATTTTATCATTGTTTACATGAGCATGCACTCTCACTCACTATCTTCACATGTGCAACATGAAGATCACATTTGTGTTTCGCATAGCTCTCTCTCTCTCTCTCTCTCTCTCTCTCGCCCACTCATCCTCGCTGTGTTGTAGATTTTGAAGAACAAAATGCATGCCAGAAGCACAATTTATCTCCCTCAATCCCAGTTTTTTCTTAGTGTATCATAAAAGGTGGATACAACATTATGATAGAGGGTTGGTCTAATTAACTACTGGTTGATCTTTAGTCAAAATAATCTATTGTATTCAAATTATTATTTGAAGTACTTATGCCAATAATATAATGCAAAGCGAATTCTGATAAAATTAAAATATACAACATACAGTGATACAGACGTGGAGAATTTCCCTACATGAAAAATAAGATCAGGAGACAAGGCATATTTGCAAAACTGCCTTGAATCGGCATTGTAGAAATTACAGGGAAATGGTTTTTTATAATCATGAAAAAATCTCAATAACTAACTCATCTAAATTATTTGGCGTAAAGTCAACCAAGACAAATAAACTAATGATATATAAACCTAAATTCTCATAGTAATTTATTGTCATATGCTGAAGCTACCATTGAGGTAAAAAAAGACTTCGATACTTTATTTGCCTCATAGATATCATCTAGCAGATGGTCTGGTTTAATAATCTACATCATCACAATTAACCAATTGGCATATTGCCTAATAATCGTATGTCTGTAGTCCATAGCCTGCCACAACTTTGCATTTGAAACATCAAATTCAATATGTATTATGAGCAAATAAATTGCAAGGATTGGAAATCATCATACCTGAAGATCAGAAGATCTAGGTAGCACCGAAGATCACAATCTCCAGGATTACCAGTTCCGGAACAAGTATGACACCTACAGATCACGTTATAACAACAAGATCAGAAACAAAGTAGCAAAAATAGCATAGTAGTCATCAAATCTCATCTTACTTTTCACGCAAGCAATAATCTTAGAGCAGGGCTACACCGCTGTTTACGGAGAAGCCATCCATCTTCGTGAGTAGCTGGTTGCTTGCACAAGTTTACAAATTGGCTTGCAAATTATTGGTTGATTTTCCAAGCGACAATTATCGGTGGCACATCAACCAATAAAGG
Organism: Lolium rigidum; assembly: GCF_022539505.1. NCBI lineage: Eukaryota > Viridiplantae > Streptophyta > Magnoliopsida > Poales > Poaceae > Lolium > Lolium rigidum. Next base: position 220,821,128 of record NC_061513.1, on the reverse strand, counting down.
ATATGAAGGCAACACAGTAGAAAACTCAATTTGCTTCTTCCGAGTACTATTACCTCAATTTTAACATGCTCATTCTGTAGTTGAGCTAGCTATCTAGAGTCTGTTTTCATAATTTCTGCAAAAAAATACTTCACGATGAGAATGTTGTTGGCGAAGCTTTCATAATTAATCAACCACAAGCTTGAAGATAAGGGGAAAAACATTACCTGGAACTTCCGAGAAAAAACCGAAGTTAAAAGTTCCATGACGGAAGTGATACTACAACCACTAACTCATGATCCCAAAAACCAATACTTACTGAATACCAACTTCTCTGGAGTTTTCAGAGTGTAACTCAGTGCTGAATATTTCCTGAAAACACCACCAAGCACGCGCTTACCATTCAGTATTATACTTTTCAAGTCAGTTCTGAGAATTTTGACAATTAGAACTCTTTGACCAGATATCATCGAAAGCAAAACTATAATAAGTGTAAAGCATTCCCGACCAGAAAGTTTACAACATATAACCATAATCGATTGCTGCATCATGAAAAAAAAACACATACGATGCAAGTTCCTTTCAACAACAACTTTATTGCTGCTGGAAGCTTCAGGAACAAGGTGTGTCCTCAGAGCAAACAATGCAGTTCACAGTAAATCAAAATAGTGAGAAATCTTTGAACTGGTCAGTAAATAAAAATGAGTAAATTATTTATAATTTTGTAGGTACAGAGAAATCATGCAGTTCACAGTAAATCATGCAGTTCATATTGTGTGTCCTCACACCAACGATGCAGTTCACAATATATCAAAATACTGAGAAATCTTTGGAGTGATGAGTTAAATAAAAATGAGTAAATTACTTATAATTTTGTAGGTACAGAGAAATACAGTACTTTTGGGGGAGGAGGGGACTACACATGGCATGGAATCATTTTGTTAATACCAAAAACTGCAAGTGCAAATAAATGTAGGGCCCTGCATAGTGGAAGGTCTATATCTGTTGTGCACTTATGCATATACAAAATGGTGTCCTAGAATAGGAAAGAAACGCAGAATCGGGTAATTAAGAGGTGTCACTCATATGTAATGAAATAGTCATTGATAAGTCAGCACATAACCGAAATATGGATCAGAGAAGCTTGTAGTTTAACCCTATCTAGCATGTAGTAAATATATTTCAGTGCCAACTGAGTTGGAACGTATGCACGCCAGCGATACATCAATACAAAGGAAATTCCTTTTAAGATTGTCATGTGGAAGTTTAGAGAAGACTAATGAAAGCTTAGCCTGCTACATCAAAGTACAATTTCGTTAAAAAGTTAAATTTACAAATTTAGGGAAATACTTGCAAACTGACATTGATCCTAACCCATATTATAAAAGCAATGCATTGGCTTATACTCTATATATGAAAGAAAGAATTATTTTCATGAATCACTCCCATGACGTGGCATGGCATCACCGAATATGCATCCACAATGATTCTTGGCTTTGTTCTGAATCATTAAATAGATTGCAGCAGTAAGATTGTGGGAAAATAGATTTCAGCAGCATGATTGCGGGAAAATGTGCTACATTTGCAATTTATTATTTACTCCACTGATAATTGTTACCTCCTAAAGAGTTCTTTATTGCGTATTTTATAGCTTGCACTTGTGGTGTATAACTGTATATCCAGCTCCAATCTGTGGAACAGGCTCATCCTCGATCTGCATTACAGAACAAAGTAAGAAAGGCAAAGCAGAGAGTACCAAACAAATCAACTAACGGGTTATTACTACAAAAACTCTGGAAATGGGAGACATGGAAACAAGGTGATACATGAAGTTGAGGGGGAGACGTCGATGTATGAGAACTTCTCTCTGAAGCTTCTGCACTACTTCCGGCTCTTTATTGTTTTACCGCTAATTGAGTCCATGTTTGTTGCGTTGTTGTTGATGGCGATCGCAGGAGGCCAACATGCACTACATCCTCAGCATCGCTGACAGGCTTCTGTGCGATCGCCTGTCAGAAAGGAAAGGGCAGGCAGCGTCTCCAGCGAGAGGAAAGGGAGAGCTCACAGGCGTTTACAGTACCTGACCTCGCACGCGTCAACCTTACTGAGCGTGGAGGAGCGGCGCGGAGGTCGCAGTCCGACTTGGTGCCGCCGGTGCAGCCTTACGGCACGGAGGCTGCGGAGGTGGTCGTCTGACTTGGCACCGCCAGTACATGGCTGCTTGGGGCGACTTACCGTGAAAAGCAATCGTCGAAAGATAGCAATACTGAGACACCACGCCGCGCTCCAGTGATGCGGGCGGTGAGGCTCGGGCCGGGGGCTACGCGTGCGGATAGTGAGGATACGGTGCTCGCAGGCCAAAGAGGGTGGCCGTCGCGTCAGCGGGAAGATGGCCAATCTCCGCCAAGTATGCGAGTGTGAAGAGTTCCATGGAGGATGGGAGATAAGAGAACCATCGCCCGAGGATCTTTTGTAATTGACCCGAGAAAACAAGCCTACCATAGGTTTCCAAGTTAGTGAACATTGATTGACGTGAGATAATTGCTGATGCGTGATTTACATTAGGTAAATTTATGTTTGTAGCGATTGGCGATGCTAATTTCCTACGATTGATTTCCATGTTTGCTGAAAACACAGTAGATTGATTGGAAAGACACGAGAGCTTTCCTTATATTGGACGGCAAGGAAAGATTCTATGATTGATTGATACCATGATTAGCGACATCAAGGGGAGGGAGTGGCGCCTTATAGCATGAAAATCATCGGACGATGGGTGGGATTGAGTGAAGTCCTCCTGATCAGATTGTACGGTCTAGATGCTCTGAATCTCCTTCACCAAACGCGTTGTATGACCTACGACCAACTGCAATATAATAGTAAAGATACTGATCATGCTGCAATCAGATACCTTATGCAAAAGAAAGATGCTAAGCCAAGGCTTATTAGATGGGTACTTCTGTTGCAAGAATTTGATTTACATATTGTAGATAGGAAAGGTGCTAATAATCCTGTTGCTGATAATTTGTCTAGATTGGAAAATATCGCTTATGATCCTGTTCCTGTTAATGATAGTTTTCCAAATGAACAATTGGCTGTAATAAAGGTGAGCTCGCGAGATAGCCCTTGGTATGCTGATTATGCTAACTTTATTGTTTCCAAGTACTTGCCTCCAACCTTTTCAGCCCAGCAAAGGAGGAAATTCTTTTATGACTTGAGGCATTATTTCTGGGATGACCCACACTTATATAAAGAAGGAGTGGATGGTATTCTGCGAAGATGTGTTCCCGAATATGAACAACAAGAGATATTGAGTAAATGTCATGGTAGTGCTTATGGAGGACATCACGCCGGAGATAGAACCGCGCAAAAGGTTCTACAATCAGGTTTTTATTGGCCGACTCTCTTCAAAGATGCAAGGAAGTTTATCTTATCTTGTGATGAATGCCAAAGGGTTGGTAATATCTCTAGACGCAATGAAATGCCTATGAATTATACTCTTGTTATTGAACCGTTCGATTGTTGGGGATTTGACTTCATGGGACCTTTTCCCTCTTCAGAAGGTAACACTCATATACTTGTTGCTGTTGATTATGTTACTAAATGGGTGGAAGCCATACCTACAAAAAGTGCTGATGGTGAGACCTCTTTAAGAATGCTTTTAGATATTATTTTTCCTAGATTTGGAGTTCCTAGATATATTATGACTGATGGAGGTTCTCATTTTATTCATGGTGGTTTTAGAAAAACTCTTGCTAAATATGGTATTAATCATAGAATTGCTTCCGCTTATCATCCTCAAACTAGTGGGCAAGTAGAATTATCAAATAGAGAGATTAAATCTATCTTGGAAAAGACTGTTAATAAAACTAGAAAGAATTGGGCTAGTGAATTGAAGGATGCACTATGGGCTTATAGAACTGCTTATAAAAATCCCATGGGAATGTCACCTTATAAAATGGTTTATGGGAAAGCTTGTCATTTACCTTTAGAACTAGAGCACAAAGCTTATTGGGCTGTTAGAGAATTAAATAAAGATCCTAAACTTGCCGGTAATAAGAGGTTGTTGCAATTGAGTTCTCTAGATGAATGGAGAAGTGAAGCTTATGAAAATGCTAAACTCTTTAAAGAGAAAGTTAAGAAATGGCACGATAGAAGGATTATCAAAAGAGAATTTAATATTGGGGATAAAGTCCTATTGTATCGGTCTCGTCTCAGATTCTTTGCAGGGAAATTACTCTCGAAATGGGAAGGACCATATGTTGTTGAGGAGGTGTATCGTTCAGGAGCAATTAAAATTAGCTCTCTCCAAGGCAATGCCACACAAGTGGTGAACGGACAAAGACTCAAGCATTATATCTCAGGTGATTCTTATAATGTAGATGTTGATATTATTCGAGTGGAAACACCGGAAGCTTTCATCAAAGGTCAAATTGACAGTCCGCCAGAACTCAACTTTGAATAGGTAACAGTACTGGTAATAAAAAATTCGCGATTTACTTTCCGAACAATGTTTTTGCTGTTTTTGGAAAATGTGAAAAATTACGAGATCGAAACGGAGTGGAGGAGACGCACGAGGGCGAGCCCTCATAGGCCGGTGCGGGCCCCAGCCAGGCCGCGCCGCCCTATGAGCTGGCCGCCTCGTCGCCTCTTTTCGACTCTGGTTCGACCTGGTACTTTCCTTTTGTCGTGAAATTTTTTGCTATATAATCTCCCGGACCCCTGGAGGTCCGTATATCATTTTCTCGATGTGTTTTGTTTCGAGCTGTTTCTGCCAGGGTCTGTTCTCAATCTAGAAGCACCATGGCCTCCAACAACAAGGGCAAGGGGCTTTCGGAGGAAGAAGTGAAAAGGGTGTCATCAAAACAAGAGCAACAAGCCGTTGGGAGTAAGCAAATCTTGGTGGGATCTGTTGACACTCGACGTTCTTTTTCTCATAACTTGCAGGGACCCTTACCACCCGCTCTTAGCCTCGACTCTTTCCCTGTGTTGGAAGAAGCTCTACGGACTACCGATGAGTTTTGTGATCAATACCGGGCTCTAAGAAGAGAAGTGGAGATACTCCAGGAGGAGAATTACCGACTCCGTAGAATGCTGGAATATTACTCGATTCCCATCGCAAGGTCGTCATCGCCAACTTCAGATAACAATGAATCTCTTCGAGTCTTAGTGCAGAATTGCCAAGCTGAGAAACTGAAGCTGAAGGAGATCTGTAAGAAGCGCGGGAGGAGTTCATCACCACCATCGCCGAAGGAGTAATTCATCATCGGTATTGGCATCCCCTTGGTTTGTTCCAAGCTTGGGGGAGTGCCGCGGTATCACATCATCACTACCTTTTTACTTTTACTGTCAAGTAGTGTCATATCATGAGTAGGGAAATTATCATATAAGATGGGTTGCAGTTTGGAAGTGTCTCTCCTTTAGTTAGTTGTCTATGTATCCCTTGGTGTGAGTTATCGTTATGGAATATTAATGAGAAGTCTTATCATTTACATATTGCACACCTTATTTTAGTTTGCAATCTCTATTATATGATCGATCTTGATTTTAGTATTGGTATCACTTTGGGAGCATTGAATAAATCTATTTGGTTTTGGCAAACTTAGCATTGGTCAATAGCAACAACACTTTGAGGTTTAATTAGAAAAGAGAAATACATGTAGTTGTTTCATTATCTTTCTTTCTTGTTAGCTCATAGCTTATTATTCTGAAGTTAAAATTGTTTGTGCTTACAAGGAAGATGCATGATTATTTCTATCACATGTATATTTGTTTGTTTCCTTCAACTCTTATGCTTGCTAATTAACCTTGCTAGCCAAAGACCTGTACTGAGAGGGAATACTTCTCGTGCATCCAAACCTTAACCCAAACCTATGTCATTTGTGTCCACCATAACTACCTACTACATGGTATTTCCTGCCATTCCAAGTAAATACTTCATGTGCTACCTTTAAATAATTCAAAATTTACTATCTCTTATTTGTGTCAATGTTTTATAGCTCATGAGGAAGTATGTGGTGTTTTATCTTTCAATCTTGTTGGGCAACTTTGACCAATGGACTAGTGGCTTCATCCGCTTATCCAATAATTTTGCAAAAAGAGCTGGCAATGGGATTCCCAGTCCCAAATTAATTAACCTAAATAGACACTCCTCCATGGTATGTGATTGATGGACGGCACCCGAAGGATTCGGTTAGCCATGGCTTGTGTAAGCAAAGGTTGGGGGAGTGTCATCATAATAAAACTAAAATAAAAAGGCAGTCCTTCATGGTATGAGATTGTTGGCAGGCACCCGAGGATTTGGTTAGCCATGGTTTGTGAAAGAAAGGTTGGAAGGAGTGCCACACAAAATAAAAATAAAATGGGAGCCGCTCTTTGAAGGTTTGTCTGGCAAGGGGGTTAGAGTACCCGCTACCAGTCATTGACAACAACAAACACCTCTCAAAATGTTACTTTTATTCTCTTTATATGATTTCAAAGCTGAAAAAGCTCTAGCACATGATTTAATCCCTGCTTCCCTCTGCGAAGGGCCTGTCTTTTACTTTATGTTGAGTCAGTAAACCTATTTCCTTCCATCTTAAGCAAGCATTTGAGTAGTTGTGATCAAACCATTATATTGTGATTTGCTTCATCATGTCTTTTACTCTTCCTTGTTTAGTACAAGTTTTATCTAAATGAATATAGCTTTGCAAGCTATCAATGATCATGAGGAGACTATTATGATTGAGTATGCAAGTTGTGCCATATAAACTTTAACATGAGAGCGCTGCTCAATAGATAAATATAACCTGTTAATTGTTCTCTGACCAAGAACGAAGTTTGCCATCACCAACTAAGATTTCTTATGCACCTTCATTTGTGATTACCTTATACTTGTTTCAAGTTGAATTATATGAGGGAGTTGTTTACTAGAATGTCTTGTGTGAATGAATATGATGCTTCTTGTCCGTATTTTATTTATCGACTCTTCACTCCATAAACATGTGGTCCTGTTTACCGAGTTCAGTTTCGCTTGGGGACAAGCGAAGTCTAAGCTTAGGGGGAGTTGATACGTCCAATTTGCATCACTATTTTATATCATAATTCTGTTGTTATTCATTGATATATTTCATATTTGGACATAATACTTATGTTATTTCATCTATTTTGCATGTTTCATGATTATTGGAGGATCGAGCACTGGAGCCAGGATTCTGCTGGAAAAAGCGCCGTCAGAATGCAATATTTCGGAAGATCAACAGTTGATGGAAATTATATCAAAAATCCTATTTTTCCAGATGACGAAGGGAGCCAGAAGGGGGAGCCGAGGGGACCGCGGTGGGCCCACCCCATAGGCCGGCGCGGCCCAAGGCCTGGCTGCGCCGCCCTGTGAGGAGGGGGCCCACAGCCCCCTCTCGCCTCCTTTTCTTCGCGAACGCCTTCGTCCCGAAAACCTAAGCTCCAGAGGGTACCTCGCGAAGAGTTACAGCCGCCTCTGCGAGGCGGAGAACACCAGAGAGAAAAGAGCTCTCCGGCGGGATGAGATCCACCGGGGAAATTCCCTCCCGGAGGGGGAAATCGACGCCATCGTCACCGCCATCAAGTTGGACATCATCTCCATCACCATCATCATCATCATCATCATTATCATCATCACCGCCGTCTCCACCGCTGCACATCGTCACCGCTGTAGCAATTTGGGTTTGATCTTGATTGTTTGATAGGGGAAACTCTCTCGGTATTGATTTCTACTTGTTATTGATGCTATTGAGTGAAACCGTTGAACCAAGGTTTATGTTCAGATTGTTATTCATCATCATATCACCTCTGATCATGTTCCATATGATGTCTCGTGAGTAGTTCGTTTAGTTCTTGAGGACATGGGTGAAGTCTAAATGTTAGTAGTGAAGTATGGTTGAGTAATATTCAATGTTATGATATTTAAGTTGTGGTGTTATTCTTCTAGTGGTGTCGTGTGAACGTCGACTACACGACACTTCACCTTTATGGGCCTAGGGGAATGCATCTTGTACTCGTTTGCCGATTGCGGGATTGCCGGAGTGACAGAAACCTAAACCCCCGTTGGTATATCGATGCAGGAGGGATAGCAGGATCTCAGAGTTTAAGGCTGTGGTTAGATTTATCTTAATTATTTTCTTGTAGTTGCGGATGCTTGCAAGGGGTATAATCACAAGTATGTATTAGTCCTAGGAAGGGCGGTACATTAGCACAGGTTCACCCACACAACACTTATCAAAACAATGAAGATTAATTAGCCGTATGTAGCGAAAGCACTAGACTAAAATCCCGTGTGTCCTCGAGAACGTTTGGTCATTATAAGTAAACAAACCGGCTTGTCCTTTGTGCTAAAAAGGATTGGGCCACTCGCTGCAATTGTTACTCTCGCACTTTACTTACTCGTACTTTATTCATCTGTTACATCAAAACCCCCGAATACTTGTCTGTGAGCATTTACAGTGAATCCTTCATCGAAACTGCTTGTCAACACCTTCTGCTCCTCGTTGGGATCGACATTCTTACTTATCGAAGATACTACGATACACCTCCTATACTTGTGGGTCATCACATTATCAGCAAGATTAACATCCAAATAACAATTTTTCAATGGTGGCAAGTCAAGCATATCATATATTTTCTTAGGCATAACAGAAATACTTGCACCAAGATCACATAAAGCATTACAATCAAAATCATTGACCCTCATCTTAATGATGGGCTCCCAACCATCTTCTAACTTCCTAGGAATAGAAGTTTCAAGTTTTAGTTTATCTTCTCTAGCTTTTATAAGAGCATTTGTAATATGTTTTGTAAAGGCCAAATTTATAGCACTAGCATTGGGACTTTTAGCAAGTTTTTGTAAGAACTTTATAACTTCAGAGATGTGACAATCATCAAAGTCTAAATCATTATGACCTACAGCAATGGAATCATTGTCCCCAACATTTTGAAATATTTCAGCAGTTTTATCAGTTTCAGGTAATTTTGCACGCTTTGCACTAGGAGTAGAAACATTGCCAACACCAATTATTTTACCATTGATAGTAGGAGGTGTAGCAACATGTGAAGCATTATCATTACTAGTGGTGGTAATAGTCCAAACTTTAGCTACATTATTCTCTTTAGCTAGTTTTTCATTTTCTTCTCTTTCCCACCTAGCATGCAATTCAGCCATCAATCTAATATTCTCATTAATTCGAACTTGGATGGCATTTTCTGTAGTAACAATTTTATTTTCAATATCCTTATTAGGCATCACTTTCAATTTTAAAAGATCAACATCAGAGGCAAGTCTATCAACCTTAGAAGCAAGAATATCAATTTTATCAAGCTTTTCTTCGACAGATTTCTTAAAAGCAGTTTGTGTACTAATAAATTCTTTAAGCATGGCTTCAAGACCAGGGGGTACACTCCTATTATTGTTGTAAGAATTCCCATAAGAATTACCATAACTATTACCATTAGCAGAAGGATATGGCCTATAATTGTTACCAGAATTATTTCTATAAGCATTGTTGTTGAAATTATTATTTTTAATGAAGTTCACATCAACATGTTCTTCTTGGGCAACCAATGAAGCTAAAGGAACATTATTAGGATCAACATTAGATCTAACATTCACAAGCATAGACATAATAGCATCAATCTTATCACTCAAGGAAGAGGTTTCTTCAACAGAATTTACCTTCTTACCTTGTGGAGCACTTTCCGTGTGCCATTCAGAGTAATTGATCATCATATTATCAAGAAGATTTGTTGCCGCCCCCAAAGTAATGGACATAAAGGTACCTCCAGCAGCTGAATCCAATAGGTTCCGCGAAGAAAAATTCAATCCTGCATAAAAGGTTTGGATGATCATCCAAGTAGTTAGTCCATGGGTAGGGAAATTCTTTACCAAAGATTTCATTCTCTCCCATGCTTGAGCAACATGTTCATTATCTAATTGCTTGAAATTCATTATGCTACTTCTCAAAGATATAATTTTAGCGGGAGGATAGTATCTACCAATAAAAGCATCCTTACATTTAGTCCATGAATCAATACTATTTCTAGGCGAGAGATAGCAACCAATCTTTAGCTCTTCCTCTTAAGGAGAAAGGAAACAATTTTAATTTTATAATGTCACCATCTACATCCTTATACTTTTGCATTTCACATAGTTCAACAAAATTATTAAGATGGGCAGCAGCATCATCGGAACTAACACTTCGAAAATTGCTCTCTCATAACAAGATTCAGTAAAGCAGGTTTAATTTCAAAGAATTCTGCTGTAGTAGCATGTGGAGCAATAGTGTGCATAAGAAATCATTATTATTTGTGCTAGTGAAATCACACAACTTAGTATTCTCAACAGTACCCATTTTAGCAATAGTAAATAAAGCAAACTAGATAAAGTAAATACAACAACACAACAACAACAACAACAACAAGCCTTTCAGTCCCAAACAAGTTGGGGTAGGCTAGAGTTGAAACCCATAAGATCTCGAAGCCAAGTCATGGTTCCGGAACGTGGATAGCTAACTTCCACGCACCCCTATCCATGGCTAAATCTTTGTCGATATTCCAAACCTTCAGGTCTCTCTTAACGGACTCCTCCCATGTCAAGTTTGGTCTACCACGGCCCCTCTTAACATTCTCATCACGCTTTATCCTTCCGCTATGCACTGGCGCTTCTGGAGGCCTCCGTTGGATATGTCCAAACCATCTGAGACGATGTTGGACCAAACTAGATAAAGTAAATGCAAGTAACTAATTTTTTTTGTGTTTTTGATATAGAGGACAAGACAGTAAATAAAGTAAAACTAGCAACTAATTTTTTTGTGTTTTGTTTTAGTGCAGCAAACAAAGTAGTAAATAAAATAAAGTAAAGCAAGACAAAAACAAAGTAAAGAGATTGGAAGTGGGAGACTCCCCTTGCAGCGTGTCTTGATCTCCCCGGCAACGGCGCCAGAAAACAATCTTGATGCGCGTGAGACACACGTCCGTTGGGAACCCCAAGAGGAAGGTGTGATGTGCACAACAGTAAGTTTTCCCTCGGTAAGAAACCAAGGTTATCGAACCAGTAGGAGCCAAGAAGAATGTTGAAGGTTGTTGGTGGCGGAGTGTAGTGCGGCGCAACACCAGGGATTCCGGCGCCAACGTGGAACCTGCACAACACAATCACAGTACTTTGCCCCAACGTAACAGTGAGGTTGTCAATCTCACCGGCTTGCTGTAAACAAAGGATTAGATGTATAGTGTGAATGATGATTGTTTGCGAAGAACAGTAAAGAACAATTGCAGTAGTTTGTATTTCAGATGTAAAGAATAGAACCGGGGTTCACAGTTCACTAGTGGTGTCTCTCCCATAAGATAAACAGATGTTGGGTGAACAAATTACAGTTGGGCAGTTGACCAATAAAGAAGGCATAACAATGCACATACATATATCATGATGAGTACTATGAGATTTAATCAGGGCATTACGACAAAGTACATAGACCTCTATCCAGCATGCGTCTATGCCTAAAAAGTCCACCTTCAGGTTATCATCCGAACCCCTTCCAGTATTAAGTTGCAAACAACAGACAATTGCATTAAGTATGGTGCGTAATGTAATCAACACAAATATCCTTAGACAAAGCATCGATGCTTTATCCCTAGTAGCAACAAGCACATCCACAACCTTAGAACTTTCTGTCACTGTCCCAGATTTAATGGAGGCATGAACCCAGTATCGAGCATAAATACTCCCTCTTGGAGTTACAAGTATCAACTTGGCCAGAGCCTCTACTAGCAACGGAGAGCATGCAAGAACATAAACAAAATACATGATAGATTGATAATCAACTTGACATAGTATTCCATATTCATCGGATCCCAACAAACACAACATGTAGCATTACAAATAGATGATCTTGATCATGATAGGCAGCTCACAAGATCTAACATGATAGCACAATAAGGAGAAGACAACCATCTAGCTACTGCTATGGACCCATAGTCCAGGGGTGGACTACTCACACATCGATCCGGAGGCGATCATGGCGATGAAGAGACCTCCGGGAGATGATTCCCCTCTCCGGCAGGGTGCCGGAGGCGATCTCCTAAATCCCCCAAGATGGGATTGGCGGCGGCGGCGTCTCAGTAAGGTTTTCCGTATCGTGGCTCTCGGTACTGGGGGTTTCGCGATGAAGACTATATGTAGGCGGAAGGGTAGGTCAGGGGGCGTCACGAGGGGCCCACACAGTAGGCCGGCGCGGCCAGGGCTTGGGCCGCGCCGCCCTGTTGTGTGGCCACCTCGTGGCCCCACTTCGTTTTCTCTTCGGACTTCTGGAAGCTTCGTGGAAAAATAGGACCCTGGGCGTTGATTTCGTCCAATTCCGAGAATATTTCCTTACTAGGATTTCTGAAACCAAAACAGCGAGAAAACAAGAATCGGCTCTTCGGCATCTCGTCAATAGGTTAGTGCCAGAAAATGCATAATAATGACATATAATGTGTATAAAACATGTGAGTATCATCATAAAAGTAGCATGGAACATAAGAAATTATAGATACGTTTGGGACGTATCATGCGCCTGGCCCATTAGGGCTGGGCTGCACCCCCTCATCTCATGTGGCCCCTCCCGGGGTCGTGGGCCCACCAGTGGCCCCTCCGGTCTTCCACCGAAAAATTCCCAAACTTTTCTAAACCCCGGAAAATGACTTTCCTTGTATGAATCTATTCTCCGGACCATTCCGGACCTCCTCGTGATGTCCTGGATCCCATCCGAGACTCCGAACAACATTCGTTCTCCAACTCATATTCCATATCTACTATACAACATCGAACTTTAAGCCTGCCACCCTATGGTTCGTGAACTATGCAGACATGATCGAGACCCCTCTCCAATCAATAACCAATAGCGGTACCTGGAGATCCATAATGGCTCCCACATAATCAGCGATAACTTATTGATCGATTGAACCATTAACATACGATACCGATTCTCTTTGTCGCGCGATACTTTACTTGTCCGAGGTTTGATCATCGGTATATCCATACCTAGTTCAACCTCATTACCGACAAGTACTCTTTACTTGTACCGTGGTATGTTATCTCTTGTAACCTTGTAACATGCTTGTGAGCTAATTAGACGATATTCCACCGAGAGGGCCCAGAGTATATCTATCCGTCATCAGGATGGACAAATCCCACTCTTGATCCATATGCCTCAACTCATACTTTCCGAATAATCAATCCCATCTTTATAACCACGCATTTACGCAGTGACGTTTGATGTAATCAAAGTACCCATCCGGTGTAAGTGATTTACATGATCTCATGGTCGAAGGACTAGGTTACTATGTATTGAAAGCTTATAGCAAGTTGAACTTAATGACTTGATCTTATGCTATGCTTACTATGGGTGTGTGTCCATCACATCATTCACCTAATGATATGATCTTGTTATTAATAACATCCAATGTTCATGATCAGGAAATCATGATCATCTATTAATCAACAAGCTAGTTAAACGAGAGGCTTACTAGGGACTCTGGTTGTTTACACAACACACATGTATTAATGTTTCCGGTTAATACAATTATAGCATGGGGTATAAACATTTATCATGAACACTAAGATATAAAAATAACTACTTTATTATTGCCTCTCGGGCATATGTCCAACAGTCTCCCACTTGCACTAGAGTCAATAATCTAGTTTATATTTGTAAAGATATAACACCTTGGTCTTCTGGTGCTTATCATGTTTTGCTCACGGGAGAGGTTTCAGTCAACGAATCTGACATGCCCAGAAACGTATGTATTTTGCAATTCATTTGCGTCTCCATGCATCACTCATTTTCCAAATGAGCCGGTATTAATCGTATATGCTTAGTTTTCTTGTGGAACCTTAATTTCACGGTTTGAAATATGTCACTAATATTGTCTCACATTATAGCTTCAAAGTTCTGACACTACCGGAACTACACCAAGTTCTCAAAGAACTCCTCGACTCATACATTTTCGGTCATTGTCAAAATAATAACATATTCTGCCTTCGTTTGTAGAATCTGTCACAATATTTAGAGCTCATCTAAATTTAGCATTGTGCTACCTTCTTAATGAACACTTAGCCTAATTGAGGTTGAAATTTATTTTTATATGTGACCAAACTAATATAGGTAACACATTACATCGATTTGTTTGTCATTACCTCATACAAAACTATATATATATCCTTGGCTCTTCCAAAGTACTCAAGGATATTCTTACTGTTGTCCAATGATCATCGCATAGATCATTCTGATACTTGCTCCTAACTCTTTAGAGCACAGGACATCTGATTGTGTACATATTATTCATGATCTAAAAATCACTCATGTGTTTTTACTCATTGAGTGTCAAATACACTCAAGTCTTGTTTAAACCTCCACATGGAAAAGAACACCTTCTTGACGTTTTCATATTGAACTACTTCAATGTTCATTCTATGTACTTTGACTTAAACTTATTATACGTTTCAATCTATCTTCATAGATCTTGACGCTAAATATGTTTTTAGTCCATATCCTTTCAATGAAGTTAATCTTCAACGAAACATTTTAATCACATCAAGTACACAATTACATCATTTATAATCCATGATATGTCATCCACATATAGTATTATAACTATGTATTAGCGCTCTCACTTAATTTCTTGCAAATGCAAGCATCTTCATCCTTTCCGATGAAATCAAAACTCTTTGATTATTTCATCTGGTGAAGATTCCAACTCTGTGATACTCATTTCATCCAATGAAGTTTGTATACCTATCTAGTATTCTACGGATTAGCAAAACTCTCGGATGTATCTTGTATACATCCTTAATACACACTTCTGGTAAGGAATGTATTTCTGCCATCCTACTAACATATCTCGTAAAAGAAATATGTAGCGATTACTAGAATAATCTGCATAGACTATAAGCATCGCTACAGAAGATCTAATCTTATCGATGTCAACTCGTTTGAACTTCGTCGTAAACTTTATTTCGACAAGTCGAGCTTCTTCAAGGATATTGCATCCATGTCTATCAATTTTATAGATCCATTTACTTTCAAAAAGTATTTACCTGTCTTGGATTTCATGGCATTCAACCATTTTAACGGAGTCAGAGTCCACCATAACTTCTTTGTATGTAGTTGGTTTACCATTGTTCAAACTTAATACTTTGTCGACAAATCATTTATTTGATCACAAAGTAAACCATACCTACAAGGTTCAATAAGTACTTCGATTTTCATGACTATACCACTTTTTAGACATGGGAGCCATGATCGTCGTGGCCGCTTCCGGAACCATTTCCGATGATGTGCTACTCTGATCATCATGCTCAGGTTCATCAACCTTATCAAGTTCCAATGTCCTCCCACTCAAATACTTCACTATAAACAATTTCTTAGAAATAAGCAAGTAACATCGACAAACACCTTTTGTCTTTGACTTCATGGTGGAAAGAATTCCCAATTTGTTCTCTGGGACAACCAACAAAAACATTCATTCGATTTTGGTTGTAAACTCATTTACTTATGCTATGCATACCAAAATCTAAGAAAGAACTATTAGGGTTTATACCCATGCCATAACTCGTATGGTGTCATTTCAACGGATTATGATGACGTTCTATTTAGTGTAGAAGCGGTAGTCTCTAAAGCATAATCCACAAAAATATAATGGCGTCATTTTATTTTATCTCATCATTAATCCAATACGGTTTGGATACGTCTCTTGAATACTCTATCATCACTATGGTATTCCAAGAAACATGAGTTGTAGAACAATTTCATAACTCTCTTAGATGTTCGATAAAACTCGTAATTCAAATATTTTCACCATGATCAAATCATAGATATTTGAATTTTCTATTACGATGATTTCTACTTGATGCTTAAATTTATTTGAATATATTCAAATGTCTCAGACTTCTTCCTCATCGAAAATATACCCACATATATACACTCAATTCATTGTTGGAAGTTTTCATAAAGTAGAAAAATCTTCCGCACACAACTATGCCCAATGAACCATATACATCACCATGCATATTTTCACTAAGCTAGTTGCCCGTTCAACTCTTGGCCTATAAACGGTGTTTCAGTCATTCTCTTTTGGAAAAGATTTGCAAGCGCCGGACGATTCAAAAATCGAATGACTCCAAAAATCCATTTGCATGGAGTTCCTTCATGCGTTCCTTTCTAACATGACTTAAATGGCGGTTCCACAAATAAGTGGAATTCAAATCATTTGCATTATGGCATTTTAGCGTTAATGTTATGCATGTGTGTTTGACCATTAAAATTTATAATAACTTATCCATCGTACATGGAGTACGGTCATAACTTGAAAACTCATTGTTTTCATTTGACCGAAACAAAATAACAATTATAAAGTTCTTTATTATAAATCTGAAGGGCTAGGTAGAATGCCAACGACGAACATAATAACACTTTATTTTGTTCCAGACATGCATTCTTACCACATTCCTTGTCAGTCACTTAGGCCATTATATTCTTATATTACGTTGTGTTGTATGACTTCTCATACCAACCAATATGGTACAAATACCCAAGAATTTCATTATGTGACCAAACAAAGAATACATTCATAACATGTATATCATCTATATACACCTGAGCTAGACTTTCTAGTCTTTTCTTTCTTTCTGCCAATAACTTTGTAGTCTCTCTTTTGGTTTTCCTCATTTTTCAGAAAACACTTCAACATCAATAAGTTCTAGGTTTGTTGGTCAAATGTCAATAACCATGAGGTTTTTTACTTTGAAGTTGATCATCACATGACAAGTGTTCCGAATTTCACTATTAGTAACTTTTTAATGTGATGAACAATTTCACTCATAATTTTATCCATCGAATCATGATGACTTTCCGAGACCATGTATGTACATGCTAGGCTCGTAAAGTTTAACATCAGTATTCGCATGTGCAAATCTGGCTTGCACCCGTTGTATGCATAGGTAGAATCTATAACACCCGATCATCACATGATGTTTCGAAACGACGAGTCTTAGCAACCGTGCATACTAAGGACGATCACTTCATGGATATGCGAATATCGTTAGTGCCCAACTAGTTGGAGGATCGGGACGCCTAGCGTCTTCAACCTTCATACATTTCCATAAAACTTATGAGTTTATGTAGTCTCACTAAATTATATTCTATCATCTTGC
Organism: Lolium rigidum; assembly: GCF_022539505.1. NCBI lineage: Eukaryota > Viridiplantae > Streptophyta > Magnoliopsida > Poales > Poaceae > Lolium > Lolium rigidum. The sequence continues at coordinate 220,803,958 of NC_061513.1, read as the reverse complement.
AACAAGGTCTTAGATATCACATATATCTCATACCTTGCTTATTTCTGAAAACTAACTTTTCAGCTCCTTACTTTTTAAACGGATTTGAACATCAAGTTTCATGAAGGCAAGATAATTTTAGGTACTAATTATATAATTGAAAACATTACTCTTAGAAATTTGAGGTTTACCAAAAGTTTGAAATATGACTTAATCATTTCTTGATTCTTATAATACGGTACCAGACCGTAAAGTAGCTTGTCAGACTTAATAATATTTCTATCTCAATTAAAAGACTAGCACATGGCAGATAACGGATGCCAATTCTACAATCTTAATCCAAGACACTATTCTGACTATGTTCATAATAATTAGTTCAAGTTTTAATCTAATTACTAATGAACTCTCACTTAATACAACATCCCTCATAGTTGTTTAATGGCACACGATCCATATTCACTACAACAAGTCCGATCATCACGTGAGATGATGTAGCTTTAATGGTGAACATCAACATGTTGATCATATCATCCATATGACTCGTGTTCAACCTTTCAGTTTCCTGTATTCCGAGGCCATGTTTGTACATGCTAGGCTCGTCAAGAAAACCCAAGTATTTCCGCGTGTGCAACATGGCTTACACCTTTTTTATGTGAACGTAGAATCTATCACATCCGATCATCACGAGATGCTTCAAAACGACGAACTTTAGCAACGGTGCATACGAGGGGAGAACACTTTATTATCTTGATATTAATGTGAGGGATCATCTTATAATGCTACCGTCACGATCTAAGCGAAATAAGATGCATAAAAGGATTAATATCACATGCATGGATAATGTGATATGATATGGCCTTTTCTTCTTGCGCCTTTGATCTCCATCTCCAAAGCACATGAGCATGATCTCCATCATCACCAGCATTGCACCAAGGTCCATGGCGCCGCTTCATGGTTGTCCACCATCCATAGCAACTATTACAACTACTAACTCATAGTAATGAAATAAAGCTATTACATGGTGATTGACACGCAGGTCATGAAACAATAAAGACAACCATTAGGCTCCTGCCGGTTGCCATAATACAATAATGATCATCTCATACATCAAATATAGTCACAATCATATTGCCATATCACATCACATGCCCCTGCAAAAACAAGTTTTACGTGGTTTGGGGCTTTCGAGTATGATCCAATCTACCTACGAACAAGAACCACAACGGTGATACTAGTGTTGTCGATTGAAATAGTAAATTGAATCTTAACTATGGTGAGAGAGACAGACACCCGCAAAGCCACTTATACAATACAAGTTGCATGTCAAGCGTGCAGCAAGTCTCATGAATGCGGTCATGTAAAGTTAGCCCGGGCCGCTTCATCCCACCATCCTGCAAGACGCAATGTACACATAACAAAAGACAACAAAAGCATCAACACCCACAAACTCATTGTGTTCTACTCGTGCAACAGATCTATGCATAGACACGACTCTGATACCACTGTAGGGTTGATGCATGGAAAACAAAAAAATTCTATCGCAAAGATGAATAAATCCAAGATCCAATCTATGGAAAAGCCAAGATCTAATCTATGAGATCGGAGCAACGAGATAGATGAGAAACTAACCCTCGTAGATCCAAAGCATTAACGAGATCAGATCTCGTGGTTGATGTAGACGATCGTTTCGGTCCTACAAACCAGCAGCACTTCCGTACTCGGCCACGTGTACGGTGTCGATGAAGTCCTTCAACTCCCCGTTCCAGCGGGCAGCGGAGGTGGTAGATCCCCTCGGAATCCTAGCAGCACAACGGCATGGTGGTGGTGGTGGAGGAGAAATTCCTGCAGGGCTTCGCCAAGCCTGCGCAGGAGGAAGGACGAGGGAGAGAGGGGGTGGCTAGGGTTTTGGGGAAGGATCTGTCCGACCCCCTGCCCTCTCCCCTCTTTATATAGGGGCTGGGGTCGTCCAAGGTGGCCCCCCAACTCATCTAGGGCCGGAACTTCCCCTTTTAGGGTTTCCCCAAACCCTAGGGGTTTTTGGCCAACCTGAGCCTTGAGGCATGGTGCGCCTGGCCCATTAGGGCAGGGCTGCACCCCCTCAGCTTATCTGGCCCCTCCCGGGGTCGTGGGCCCACCAGTGGCCCCTCTGGAATCTTCTAGAAACCCTCCGGTCTTCCACCGAAAAATTCCCGAACTTTTCCTAACCCCGTAAAATGACTTTCCTTATATGAATCTTATTCTCCGGACCATTCCGGACCTCCTCGTGATGTCTTGGATCCCATCCGAGACTATGAAAAACATTCGGTCTCCAACTCATATTCCATATCAACTATACAACATCGAACCTTAAGCGTGTCACCCTACGGTTTGTGAACTATGTAGACATGATCGAGACCTGATACGTCTCAAACGTATCTATAATTTCTTATGTTCCATGCTAGTTTTATGACAATACTCACATGTTTTATATACACTTTATATCATTTATATGCATTTTCCAGCACTAACCTATTAACGAGACGGCGAAGCGCCAGTTCCTGTTTTGTGCTTTTTTTGGTTTCAGAAATCCTACACAGGAAATATTCTCGGAATTGGACGAAATGAACGCCCAGGGTCTTATTTTTCCACGGAGCTTCCAGAAGATCGAAGGAGATACAAAGTAGGGCCACGAGGTGGCGACACCATATGGCGGCGCGGTCAAGGAGGGGCCCGCGCCGCCCTATGGTGTGGGGCCCTCGTGCCTCCTCCGACTCTGCCCTTCCGCCTACTTAAACTCTCCGTCACGAAAACCCTATTACCAAGAGCCACGATACGGAAAAAGTTCCAGAGACGCCGCCGCCACCAATCCCATCTCGGGGGATTCAGGAGATCGCCTCCGGCACCCTGCCAGAGAGGGGAATCATCACCCGGAGGACTCTACATCACCATGATCGCCTCCGGACTGATGTGTGAGTAGTTCATCCTTGGACTATGGGTCCATAGCAGTAGCTAGATGGTTGTCTTCTCCTCTTGTGCTATCATGTTAGATCTTGTGAGCTGCCTATCATGATCAAGATCATCTATTTGTAATGCTACATGTTGTGTTTGTTGGGATCCGATGAATATTGAATACTATATCAAGTTGATTATCAATCTATCATATATGTGTTGTTTATGTCCTTGCATGCTCTCCGTTGCTAGTAGAGGCTCTGGCCAAGTTGATACTTGTGACTCCAAGAGGGAGTATTTATGCTCGATAGTGGGTTCATGCCTCCATTGAATCTGGGACAGTGACAGAAAGTTCTAAGGTTGTGGATGTGCTGTTGTGATACGTCTCAAACGTATCTATAATTTCTTATGTTCCATGCTACTTTTATGATGATACTCACATGTTTTATACACATTATATGTCATTATTATGCATTTTCCGGAACTAACCTATTGACAAGATGCCAAAGTGCCGCTTCTGTTTTCTGCTGTTTTTGGTTTCAGAAATCCTAGTAAGGAAATATTCTCGGAATTGGACGAAATCAACGCCCATCATCTTAGAATTCCACGAAGCTTCCAGAACACCCGAGAGCCACCAGAGGAGAGCCACAGGGGTCCCACACAAGGGGCTGGCGCGGCCCAAGGGGGGGGGCGCCGCCCTATTGTGTGGCGGCTCCGTACCCCCTCCGACTCCGCCTCTTCGCCTATATAAAGGTCCCTGACCTAAATCTTCGATACGGAAAAGCCACGGTACGAGAAACCTTCCAGAGCCGCCGCCATCGCGAAGCCAAGATTCGGGGGACAGGAGTCTCTGTTCCGGCACGCCGCCGGGACGGGGAAGTGCCCCGGAAGGCATCTCCATCGACACCACCGCCATCTTCATCAACGCTGCTGTCTCCCATGAGGAGGGAGTAGTTCTCCATCGAGGCTAAGGGCTGTACCGGTAGCTATGTGGTTAATCTCTCTCCTATGTACTTCAATACAATGATCTCATGAGCTGCCTTACATGATTGAGATTCATATGGGTTTTGTATCACTATTAGTCTATGTGCTACTCTTGTGATGTTATTAAAGTATTCTATTCCTCCTTCACGGTGTAATGGCGACAGTGTGTGCATCGTGTAGTACTTGGCGTATGCTATGATCATAATCTCTTGTAGGTTATGGAGTTAATTATTACTATGATAGTATTGATGTGATTTATTCCCCCTTCATAGTGTAAAGGTGACAAGTGTGTATGCTATGTTAGTACTCGGTTTAAATTGCAAAGATCTATTATGCTCTAAAGGTTACTTAAATATGAATGCCGAATGTTGTGGAGCTTGTTAACTCCGAGCATTGAGGTGCTCTTGTAGCCCTACACAACGAATGGTGTTCATTATCAAACAAGAGTATATGTAGCACAAAGGAAGAGAACTTATTTATTTATGTGATCAATGTTGAGAGTGTCCACTAGTGAAAGTATGATCCCTAGGCCTTGTTTCCAAATACCGCAATCATCGCTTATTTACTGTTTTACCGCATCTTTACTTCCGCAATATTACTACCATCAACTCGCATGCCAGCAAGCACTTTTCACGCGCCGTTACTACTGCTCATATTCATTCATACTACTTGTATTTCACTATCTCTTCGCCGAACTAGTGCACCTATACATCCGACAAGTGTATTAGGTGTGTTGGGGACACAAGAGACTTCTTGTATCGTGATTGCGGTGGTTGCTTGAGAGGGATATCTTTGACCTCTTCCTCCCTGAGTTCGATAAACCTTGGGTGATCCACTTAAGGGAAACTTGCTGCTGTTCTACAAACCTCTGCTCTTGGAGGCCCAACACTGTCTACAAGAATAGAAGCACCCATAGACATCAAGCATTTTTCTGGCGTCGTTGCCGGGGAGGAAAGGTAAAAGGCATTCATACTCCGGTCCCAGGTAACTAAGTACTTTTCTGTTGCCGTTGTGTGTGTGCTCGAAGCTATTTCCTTTAGATCCTACAATTGCATCTTTTTATTTCTTGTTAAACACTAGTTAGGCTTAATGGAAAACAACAACACAATGAGAGATCTTTATGAACTTTATCTTGAATTAGGACATGATGTGTTTGAAGAGAGAATTAAAAAACCCATGAAACTTTATATGCATGCTAATGGGAATGTTATTAGTATGAATGCTTTGAACACCATTGTTGCTAATGCTATGGAAAATTCTATGCTTGGGGAGGTCGGTTTTGATGAAAATGATCTCTTTAGTCCTCCGGGTATTGAGGAGAAAGTTTATGTTGATTATGATATGCCTCCCATATATGATGATTATAATGATAGTGGTCTTTTGGTGCCGCCTACTATGGAGAGTAAATTTGATTATGATAATACTATGCCTCCTACACTTGATGAGAATAATAATGATAGCTACTTTGTTGAATTTGCTCCCACTACAACTAATAAAATTGATTATGCTTATGTGGAGAGTAATGATACTTTTATGCATGTGAATAAGAATGTTTTATGTGATACTTATATTGTTGAGTTTGTTCATGATGCCTCTGAAAGTTATTATGAGAGAGGAAAATATGGTTGTAGAAGTTTTCATGTTACTAAAACACCTCTCTATATGCTGAAATTTTTGAAGTTACACTTGTTTTATCTTTCTATGCTTGTTGCATTATGCTTCATGAACTTGTTTATTTACAAGATTCCTATGCATAGGAAGCATTTTAGACTTAAATGTGTTTTGAATTTGCTTTTTGATGCTCGCTTTTGCTTCAACTCTTATTTCTTGGGAGTGCATCATTGAAATTACTGAGCCCATCTTAATGGCTATAAAGAAAGCACTTCTTGGGAGATAACCCATGTGTTTATTTTACTACGATACTTTTGTTTTATATTTGAGTCTTGGAAGTTGTTACTACTGTAGCAACCTCTCCTTATCTTTATTTTATTGCATTGTTGTGCCAAGTAAACTCTTTGATAGTAAAGTCAATACTAGATTTGGATTACTGCGCAGAAACAGATTTCTGTCTGTCACGAATTTGGGCAGGGTTCTCTGTAGGTAACTCAGAAAAATCTGCCAATTTACGTGCGTGATCCTCAGATATGTACACAACTTTCATTCAATTTGAGCATTTTCATCTGAGAGAGTCCAGTGCCTCTAAAAAAATCGTCTTTACGGACTGTTCTGTTTTGATAGATTCTGCCTTTTATTTCGCATTGCCTCTTTTGCTGTGTTGGATGGATTTCTTTGTTCCATTAACTTCCAGTAGCTTTGTGCAATGTCCGAAGTGTTAAGAATGATTGTGTCACCTCCGAACATGTGAAATTTTTGATTATGCACTAACCCTCTAATGAGTTTGTTTTGAGTTTGGTGTGGAGGAAGTTTTCAAGGGTCAAGAGAGGAGGATGATATACTATGATCAAGAAGAGTGAAGAGTCTAAGCTTGGGGATGCCCCCGTGGTTCATCCCTGCATATTTCAAGAAGACTCAAGCTGTCTAAGCTTGGGGATGCCCAAGGCATCCCCTTCTTCATCAACAATTTATCAGGTTTCTTCTCTTGAAACTATATTTTTATTCGGTCACATCTTATGTACTTTACTTGGAGCGTCTGTTTGTTTTTGTTTTGTTTGAATAAATTCATGCTTGTGTGGGAGAGAGACACGCTCTGCTGTTGTGTATGAACACATGTGTTCTTAGCTTTACTCTTAATGTTCATGGCGAAGGTTGAAACTGCTTCGTTCATTGTTATATGGTTGGAAACAGAAAATGCTGCATGTGGTAATTGGTATAATGTCTTGAATAATTGGATACTTGGCAATTGTTGTGCTCATATAGATCATGTTTAAGCTTTTGCATCATGTACTTTGCACCCATTAATGAAGAACTACATAGTGCTTGTTAAAATTTGGTTTGCATGATGAGTTTCTCTAGAGTCTAGATATTTTCTGGTTAAGGTGTTTGAACAACAAGGAGACGATGTAAAGTCTTATAATGCTTACAATATGTTCATATGTGAGTCTTGCTGCACCGTTTTATACTTGAGTTTGCTTCAAACAACCTTGCTAGCCTAGCCTTATATTGAGAGGAATTCTTCTCGTGCATCCAAATCCTTGAGCCAAAAACTATGCCATTTGTGTCCACCATACCTACCTACTACATGGTATTTCTCTGCCATTCCAAGCAAATACTTCATGTGCTACCTTTAAACAATTCAAAAGCTATTATCTCTTATTTGTGTCAATGTTTTATAGCTCATGAGGAAGTATGTGGTGTTTATCTTTCGATCTTGTCATTTACTTGGACAGACTTTCACCAATGGACTAGTGGCATATCCGCTTATCCAATAATTTTGCAAAAAGAGTCGGCAATGGGGTTCCCAGCCCCAATTAATTAACTTGCATTAATAATTCTCTTCACATGCTTTGCCCTGATCCATCAGTAAGCAACTTAATTTTGCAAATAGACACTCCTCCATGGTATGTGAATGTTGGAAGGCACCCGGGGATTCGGTTAGCCATGGCTTGTGTAAGCAAAAGGTTGGGAGGAGTGTCATCCATAAATAATGAAACTAAAATACATGTGTAAACAAAAGAGAAGAGGGATGATCTACCTTGCTGGTAGAGATAACGTCCTTCATGGGAGCCGCTCTTGAAAGTCTGGTTGATAAGGTAGTTGGAGTACCCGCTACCCTTCGTTGACAACAACAAACACCTCTCAAAACTTTACTTTTATGCTCTCTATATGATTTCAAAACTTAAAAAGCTCTAGCGCATGATTTAATCCCTGCTTCCCTCTGCGAAGGGCCTTTCTTTTACTTTATTGTTGAGTCAGTTTACCCACTTCTTTCTATCTTAGAAGCAAACACTTGTGTAAACTGTGTGCATTGATTCTTACATGTTTACCTATTGCACTTGTTATATTACTTTGTTTTGACAATTATCCATGATATAAACATGTTGAAGTTGAAAGCAACCGCTGAAACTTATATCTTCCTTTGTGTTGTTTCAAAGCTTTCTACTAAGAATTTATTGCTTTATGAGTAACTCTTATGCAAGTCTTATTGATGCTTGTCTTGAAAGTATTATTCATGAAAAGTCTTTGCTATATGATTCAGTTGTTTACTCATTATCTTCATCATTGCTTCGAATCGCTGCATTCATCTCATGTGCTTTACAATAGTATTGATCAAGATTATGATAGCATGTCACTTCAGAAATTATCTTTGTTATCGTTTACCTACTCGAGGGCGAGTAGGAACTAAGCTTGGGGATGCTTGATACGTCTCAAACGTATCTCTAATTTCTTATGTTCCATGCTACTTTTATGATGATACTCACATGTTTTATACACATTATATGTCATTATTATGCATTTTCTGGAACTAACCTATTGACAAGATGCCGAAGTGCCGGCTCTCGTTTTCTGCTGTTTTTGGTTTCAGAAATCCTAGTAAGGAAATATTCTCAGAATTGGACGAAATCAACGCCCAACATCTTAGAATTCCACGAAGCTTCCAGAACACCCGAGAGCCACCAGAGGAGAGCCACGGGGGGCCCACACAAGGGGCTGGCGCGGCCCAAGGGGGGCACGCCGCCCTATTGTGTGGCGGCTCCGTACCCCCTCCGACTCCGCCTCTTCGCCTATATAAAGGTCCCTGACCTAAATCTTCGATACGGAAAAGCCACGGTACAAGAAACCTTCCAGAGCCGCCGCCATCGCGAAGCCAAGATCTGGGGGACAGGAGTACTCTCTGTTCCGTCACGCCACCGGGACGGGGAAGTGCCCCCGGAAGGCATCTCCATCGACACCACCGCCATCTTCATCAACGCTGCTGTCTCCCATGAGGAGGGAGTAGTTCTCCATCGAGGCTAAGGGCTGTACCGGTAGCTATGTGGTTAATCTCTCTCCTATGTACTTCAATACAATGATCTCATGAGCTGCCTTACATGATTGAGATTCATATGAGTTTTGTATCACTATTAGTCTATGTGCTACTCTTGTGATGTTATTAAAGTATTCTATTTCCTTCACGATGTAATGGTGACAGTGTGTGCATCGTGTAGTACTTGGCGTAGGCTATGATCATAATCTCTTGTAGGTTATGGAGTTAATTATTACTATGATAGTATTGATGTGATTTATTCCCCCTTCATAGTGTAAAGGTGACGAGTGTGTATGCTATGTTAGTACTCGGTTTAAATTGCAAAGATCTATTATGCTCTAAAGGTTACTTAAATATGAATGCCGAATGTTGTGGAGCTTGTTAACTTCGGTATTGAGGTGCTCTTGTAGCCCTACACAACGAATGGTGTTCATTATCAAACAAGAGTATATGTAGCACAAAGGAAGAGAACTTATTTATTTATGTGATCAATGTTGAGAGTGTCCACTAGTGAAAGTATGATCCCTAGGCCTTGTTTCCAAATACTGCAATCATCGCTTATTTACTGTTTTACTGCATCTTTACTTCCTGCAATATTACTACGATCAACTGCACGCCAGCAAGCACTTTTCTGGCGCCGTTACTACTGCTCATATTCATTCATACTACTTGTATTTCACTATGTCTTCGCCGAACTAGTGCACCTATACATCTGACAAGTGTATTAGGTGTGTTGGAGACACAAGAGACTTCTTGTATCGTGATTGCAGGGTTGCTTGAGAGGGATATCTTTGAACTCTTCCTCCCTGAGTTCGATAAACCTTGGGTGATCCACTTAAGGGAAACTTGCTGCTGTTCTAGAAACCTCTGCTCTTGGAGGCCCAACACTGTCTACAAGAATAGAAGCACCCGTAGACATCATGTTGCCACTAGGGATAAAACATCAATGCTTTGTCTAAGGATATTTGTGTTGATTACATTACGCACCATACTTAATGCAATTGTCTGTTGTTTGCAACTTAATACTGGAAGGGGTGCGGATGCTAACCCGAAGGTGGACTTTTTAGGCATAGATGCATGCTGGATAGCGGTCTATGTACTTTGTCGTAATGCCCTAAGTAAATCTCATAGTAGTCATCATGATATGTATATGCATCTCTATTTTTCAATTGCCCAACTGTAATTTGTTCACCCAACATGTTATTTATCTTATTGGAGAGACACCACTAGTGAACTGTGGACCCCGGTCCATTCTTTTACATCTGAATACAATCAACTGCAAACTCTGTTCTCTATGGTTCTTCGCAAACAAACATCATTCTCCACACCATACGTTTAATCCTTTGTTTACAGCAAGCCGGTGAGATTGACAACCTCACTGTTAAGTTGGGGCAAAGTATTTTGATTGTGTCGTGCAGGTTCCACGTTAGCGCCGAAATCCCTGGTGTTGCGCCGCACTACACTCCTCCGCCAACAACCTTCACGTGGCCTTCATCTCCTACTGGTTCGATAAACCTTGGTTTCTTGCGAGGGAAACTTGCTGTTGTACGCATCACACCTTCCACTTGGGGTTCCCAACGGGCGTGTGCTTTACGCGTCAACAAGCTAAATTTCTGGTGCCGTTGCCGGTGAGATCAAGACACGCTGCAAGGGGAGTCTCTCACATCCAATCTCTTTACTTTGTTGATTGTCTTGCTTTACTTTATTTTATTTTCTGTTTTGTTTGCTTTCTTTATATCAAAAACACAAAAAAATTAGTTACTTGTTTTACTTTACTTAATTCGGTTTTGCTTTACTTATTTTTTTTACTATTGCTAAAATGAATACTCCTCAGAACACTAAGTTGTGTGATTTCACTAGTTAGGCTTAATGGAAAACAACAAAAATATTAGAGATCTTTATAGTATTTATCTTGAGTTAGGACATGAGGTGTTTGAAGAGAAAATAAAAAAATCTATGGAACTTTATATGCATGCTAATGACAATGTTATTAGTATGAATGCTTTGAACACCATTGTTGCTAATGCTATGGAAAATTCTAAGCTTGGGGAAGCTGGTTTTCAGGAGCATGATATTTTTAGTCCCCCAAACATGGAGGAGAAAATTTACTTTGACGATACTTTACCTCCTATATATGATGATTATGGTGATGAGAATAATAATGATAGCTATCTTATTGAATTTGCTCCCACTACAATTAATAGTAATGACTATACTTATGTGGAGAGTAATAATTTTATGCATGTAGCTCATGATAAGAATGTTTCATGTGATATTTATATTGTTGAGTTTGTTCACGATGCTACTGAAAATCTTTATGAGAGAGGACAATATGGTTGTAGGGATTTTCATGTTACTAAACACCTCTCATTTTGCTTAAAATCTTTAAGTTGCGCTTGTCTTGTTTTCCTATGCTTATTGTATTATGCTTACATGACTTGTTTATTTACAAGATTCCTTTTCATAGGAAGTGGGTTAGACTTAAAAGTGTTTCTTATTTGCTTTTGATGCTCTCTTTTGCTTCAACTCTTATTTCTTGCGAGGGCATCATTAAAATTACTGAGCCCATCTTAATGGCTATAAAGAAAGCACTTATTGGGAAATAACCCATGATGTTTTTATTTTACTACTGTTTTATTGCGTCTTGGAAGTTGTTACTACTGTAGCAACCTCTCCTTATCATATTTTTGTGCAAAGTAAAGTCTTTGATAGTAAGGTTGATACTAGATTTGGATTACTGCGCAGAAACAGATTTCTTACTGTCACGAATTTGAGTAGAACTCTCTGTAGGTAACTCATACAAATCTGCCAGTTTACATGCGTGATCCTCAGATATGTACGCAACTTTCATTCAATTTGAGCTTTTTCATCTGAGCAACTTAAGTGCCCCTACAAAATTCGTCTTTACGGACTGTTCTGTTTTGACAGATTCTGCCTTTTATTTCGCATTGCCTCTTTTGCTATCTTGAATGGATTTCTTTGTTCCATTAACTTTCAGTAGCTTTGGGAAATATCCAGAAGTGATAAGAATGATTATGTCACATCTGAATATGTGAATTTTTGATTATGCACTAACCCTCTAATGAGTTTGTTTTGAGTTTGGTGTGGAGGAAGTTTTCAAGGATCAAGAGAGGAGGATGATACAAATATGATCAAGAAGAGTGAAAAGTCTAAACTTGGGGATGCCCCCGTGGTTCATCCCTCCATATTTCAAGAAGACTCAAGCATCTAAGCTTGGGGATGCCCAAGGCATCCCCTTCTTCATCGACAACTTATCAGGTCACTTCTAGTGAAACTATATTTTTATTCCGTCACGTCTTATGTGCTTTACTTGGAGCGTCTATATGTTTTTATTTTTGTTTGTGTTTGAATAAAATCGGATCCTAGCATTCTTTGTTTGGGAGAGAGACACGCTCCGCTCGTTCATATGAACACTGGTGTTCTTAGCTTTACTTTTAATGTTCATGGCGAAGGTTGAAACTGCTTCGTTCATTGTTATTTGGTTGGAAACAGAAAATGCTTCTTGTGGTAATTGGTATATTATCTTGAATAATTTGATACTTGGCAATTGTTTTGCTCAAATAGATCATGTTTAAGCTCTTGCATCATGTACTTTGCACCTATTAATGAAGAACCACCTAGAGCTTGTTGAAGTTTAGTTTGCATGATTGGTCTCTCTAGAGTCTAGATATTTTCTGGTGAAGTGTTTGAACAACAAGGAAGACAGTGTAGAGTCTTATAATGCTTGCAATATGTTCTTATGTAAGTTTTGTTGTACCGGTTCATACTTGTGTTTGCTTCAAACAACCTTGCTAGCCAAAGCCTTGTACTGAGAGGGAATACTTCTCGTGCATCCAAAACCTTGAGCCAAAACCTATGTCATTTGTGTCCACCATACCACTGCTGCTGTACGCATCACACCTTCCACTTGGGGTTCCAACGGGCGTGTGCTTTACGCATCAACAAGACCCCTCTCCGATCAATAACCAATAGCGGGACCTGGAGATCCATAATGGCTCCCACACATTCAGCGATAACTTAGTGATCGATTGAACCATTAACATACGATACCGATTCCCTTTGTAGCGCGATACTTTACTTGTCCGAGGTTTGATCATCGGTATCTACATACCTAGTTCAACCTCATTACCGACAAGTACTATTTACTCGTACTGTGGTATATCATCTCTTGTGACCTTGTCACATGCCTGCAAACTAATTAGACGACATTCCACCGAGAGGGCCTAGAGTATATCTATCCGTCATCAGGATGGACAAATCCCACTCTTGATCCATATGCCTCAACTCATACTTTGCGAATACTCAATCCCATCTTTGTAACCACTCATTTACGTAGTGGCGTTTGATGTAATCAAAGTGCTTATCCGTTGTAAGTGATTTACATGATCTCATGGTCGAAGGACTAGGTTACTATGTATTGAAAGCGTATAGCAAGTTAAACTTAATGACTTGATCTTATGCTATGCTTACTATGGGTGTGTGTCCATCACATCATTCACCTAATGATATGATATTGTTATTAATAACATCCAATGTTCATGATCAGGAAACCATGATCATCTATTAATTAACAAGCTAGTTAAACGAGAGGCTTACTAAGGACTCTGATTGTTTACACAACACACATGCATTAATGTTTTCGGTTAATACAATTATAGCATGGGGTGTAAACATTTATCATGAACACTATTATATAACAATAACTACTTTATTATTGTCTCTCGGGCATATCTCCAACAACAATGGGTCGCCTGCAGGTAAACTAGCATTCCGCATTATCTCGTCGTTGCTGACATGCACTAGAGGTATTTGTTTCTCCCATCATACATTCTGTTTAAATTTAACGCAATCAATTTATTTATTTATGACACAAATTGAATGGAATTTGGTGACAGTAAACAAGAAGAACAAATTCATAGGTTATTTGGCTTGTAGAATTCTAAAAACAGAAAAATAGAAAAAACACATAAATAATTACAATGAATGTGCAAAATAGATGATTGAAAAACACACATTTTTTTGGGGAGGGGGTATTTTGTCTCTACTCTCATCGTTGTCTTGCAATTTTGTAAAACCATTAGCGAGTTAATCAAGATTAAGTTATTTACTAATCCTACAATGTTTGAGATTTGCATGTGCGCAGCACTAACGCTAATCCCACCACTAATCTATCAATCCAATCCCCACCATGGGGCTGGCTCTAAATTCTTGATTAGCACGATCAATGAGTAATCAAAGAACCCACACATGTCGCTCTCATCTATAGGTTAATCAACATCCACATTATCCCATCACTGCTCGCATGTACCGGAGGTAGGTACATTATTTGTTTCTCCCGCCGTGCATTGCGTTTAAAGCAATTATTTATTTATTTTTTACAACAATAGAATGGAATTTGGTGATAGTAAACATGAAGAACATATTCATAGCTTGTTTGGTTTGTAGGATTTAAAAACCGAAAAGAAAACCACATGAATAATTATAATGCATGTGTAAAATAGATTATTGAAAAAGACACAATTTGTTGGGAGGTATTTTGTCTCGATTCTCACCGTTGTCTAGTGGTTTCGCAAAACCATTTGCGAGTAAATCAAGATTAAGTTAGTTACCATTCCTACAATCTCCGGGATTTGCATCGATGCAGCACTAGCGTTAATTCCAGCGCTAATCGACCAATTCCATGATAGGCTGCCTTAGAATTTCTCGTTGGCACGACCAACGTGTAAACAGAAAATAAGAGTAATTCCAACAGCTGGCTATAACAAGATGTCATGTCATTTGTAGTCATCATATAGCTAACATGTACAATAGTTGACTATAAAAATGAAGCACTTTACTAACATATGGTTCACCTTTCACTCTCACAAAATGCCTAGGAGTACGTGCAAGAGCTGGCTATTGCATAAGAACTAGTCATAGTGAGAAGTAACATAGAGTAGTAACATGGTTACCACCTTCATAGTGGTTAGTAACATCAAAATAGTATCATAGATGTATAAATTAATTAGCTTGTAGACTCATTGTATCTTGGGAAGTGTGATGTTACAGTAACTAGCTATGTTACTCAATCCCTTTCTCTCCTCATTAACTCACTGTCACATAAGCAAATTTGCTGAGTTGGACACTTAGTTACTAGTGAAGTTATTTGCAGTATGAGTAGTCTAAGAGTTCACCTCCTTTCTCTCTCCCCTTCTCTCTCCTCTAAGTCATCTAAAATATATTATTTAATGCCTTATAGTCAGCTGACTAGACTCTATTGTACTTGCTCTAAGACGACGCACATGTCACTCTCACATGCGGGTAAACCGGCATTCTGCATTATCACGTCACCGCTCACAATCTTCAAGATTTCCATCGGTTCACCACTAGCACTAATTCTCACCATTAATCGACCCATCCAATCCCCACCATGGGCTTCCTCTGAATCCCACTTTGGCACGATCAACGAGTAATCCAATGAGCCCACGCATGTCATGTTCACATGTAAGGCTGGTCATAGTGGGGAGTAACTTAGACTAGTAACATATGTCATGTTACTAGTCTAGGTTACTACCTTCATAGTGGGTAGTAACTTATATGTGGTGTCATGCATTGTGTTATTTATTATGTTGTAGTAACATAGCTAGTTACCACCTCACTCTCTTTCTTCATTTATTATCATGCCATGTCACCAAAATATCTTGAGAAGTGTGATGTTACTACTTATGTTACTCCCACTATGAACAGTCTAAATCACCATGCCATATCTATCTAACACAAATGTCTGAATTGCAGTAATAATTTCACATTCTAATAGGAAAAACCTGGATTTTTCTGAATTTGCTAGCAAGGTGGCACATTAATATTTGTGTGGGTTTGCCCTAGCTATCGAGATAAGAGCATCTCTAGCCGAGCCGGTAAATACGCGAACTGAAAACGCTGAGGTTCAGTTCACCGAACTTGTGTTTACGGGTCAAAAAATTACTGACGCAGACCATACACGGAAAACGAAAACTGTAAAATATTATATCCCTAAATATGCCATTAAGGTACACATGTCAGTTTTTTTCCTTTTTCCCCTCATTTTTTCCTTTTTTCCACGCCATCTTCTTCCCTGACTTCTTCCTCCCGAGCACCCCGCCCACCACCAGCGAGTTGCGCCCGTCCCGCCCCCTGCCGCGCCCGCCGCCCGGCGAGCTTCGCCGCCCTGCCGCGCCCCGCCCTTGCCACCCGCCGCGCCCTCCCCCTGCCTGCCCCGCGCGACCCCGGCGAGCCCCGCCTCAACCCACGCCCCTGCGCCCTGCCCATGCCCCGGCCGGCCCCTACCCCTCCTCGCCCCGGCCAGCCCCGCCCCTGCCTGCTCCGGCGAAGTCGACCTCGCCCCGTCACGGACACCTCCAGGGCCGCCCCGCCCGCGCTCCGCCAACTCGTGGCCGGATTTTGCCTAATTTTGGTCGTATTCCGGGAGTCCACCGGCAGAACTGCAGTGTTTGGAGGTGAAGTTTTAGCCCGCCAAAACGACACTAGGAATACAGGTTTGCCTTCGGTTCGACTTTCCAGCCCCTACAAATAGGGGGCAGAGTTTGGTTTTCGGGCTCGACCTGTAATTTTTTTTTCGGTTTAGTCCCGTTTACAGTAACTGACTGCGCCAATTTTCACACCGAACCGGTAAACTGACGGTTATTTTTCGGTTTTGTCCAGTTTACGGGCTCTGCTAGAGATGCTCTAACTTTCGTTCTCTCGCCATACAATGCGTCTAAAAATGCAGTTTCAGTAAACAAGAAGAACATATTCATAAGTTGTTTGGTTAGTAGGATTCTAAACAAAAGATTATAAAAAAAACTCGAGAATATGATTATAATGCATGTGGGAAAATAGATGATTGAAATAACACATACAAGGCATGGACGACAGGATTGATCGAAGCGTGCATATTGCTTGATGGCGATGGGCACGAGTGAACGACGCAGCAGCACGGCGTGAGTGACCGCCCGTGACTCGATCGAGAGCGTGAACCGGGGCTAGAATCTTGTAGATCACATTCACACGAAGGTATGCGCGCGCACCCCATGTTCTTGTGATGGATTTCCTGCCTGCCTGGAACTCACGACAAGATAGGAGCGATCTTGTCTTGGCCGTTGTTCCGATCAGTCTATACATATAGATATGATCCGATCGAGCTGGGTGGCCGATTCACACCCCTTGTGGTGTCCCCATCGGGCGGGCGCAACCGACTGCTGTCTCCGCCGCGCTAATGGAGCTGGACCACTGGTGGAACTGAACCCGGGTCATGCAGGGGTGCCGTCGCTCTCGCCCAGGTTGGAAGTAAATCTGCGACTTGGACTGTGCTTCGTTCCAGGTCGGTCTCGCCGGAGATATGGGGGCACATGGGCGGTGGCGGCTCGAGCTACTATCAGTGTACGCCTGCCTACGTGCTCGTCGCTGTTGAATTCGCCGGCAGTCGGGCTAGGTAACAGTTTCTCTTTCTCGTCGCGGCTGAGTGGGCCGATCGTCAGATTCCTGACGGGCTTACCTGTATGACCAGGCAATGCACCAGCACCATGCACGGTACTTTGATGCCAAAAAATTTAGTCCCTTATCGGGAATTTATAACGTTGCACATCGAGTTAAAAGGAGTCTGCTCGCACCTTTCGTAGCCGAGTCCGGTAGCGCGGGCCTGTCACCCCAAGCTTTGGGGGGCGGGAGTTGACAGTTGGGCGAGACTATTTCACGCTAGTAACCTTAGTTTCACGGGCCTTTCAGATCATGGCATGATGCTACTCTATCTTTAGTGTCCGCCTGGAACCTCATGGCCCGAGTGCCGGAGTGGTCGGGAGGGGTCAGCCGACCCCTAAGAGCGTCAGGGTTCCCTGGCCTACACCCAAAAAAACTGTGAAATAGCGCACTCTTGTCAGCTCTTCTTTTTGCTACTTGCTGTTGCTACTCGTGGTGTATCTACCGTCCCAAATTTTAACGACTTATTATAGGAGCTACGATAAACTTTAGCCATCTATGGGAGTCTACATTCAAATAAAATTTATGGTACCCGCGGGAGAAGATACTTGAATAAAATTTAACGGGCATGGATACGAGTAGATCACCGTACCGACCATCCGTACCATTTTGCGGCCGAGACTTCACCCAAATATCAGGAGACATAACAAGCACCCCCCGTATGGTGGTTTCGCAGTACCGCCCGATCGTACCAAAGCCATTCTATGAAACCCTAACTTGAACTTTCTACACATAACAAGCACTAGTATGGTCGGAATTTATCGTATCACCTACCTTACCGTACCAAGTTTCAACCTAATCGGGTGACGACGACGACTGAAAGTGCCTGCTAGTGTGCTTTGGCTGATTTATGCCAACACAATTAAGGGACTACACAGGCACACCGTCCCAAAATGGTTGGTGTAATATTGAAGGCTACATGATGAACTCAAGGAGTAAATCACTTTCTTTAAAGCAAAACTCTCCTGGCACTCCTTGAGGTCTATCTGCTCCAACAAGGTCATCTCTAAAAGAAATAATCAATGAAGTTACAAGGATCGGTATGAGCGACTAGGGCTTAGTAAATGCTAATATTTTTTAAATTATTTTTCAATTTAAGGCTTGACAAGATAGTAAATTCATCTAGATACGCAACTAGATGAATATTCTTTATATGAAAAGAAACCACAAAGGAGTAGATAAATAATACAAGTAAAGGATATAATAACCATTATAGAGACACAAGGATGTATTCCTGCAGTGCTTTCTTTTGAGGAAAAGTACGTCTAAATTGCTGAGATGTGACGAAACAAAGTATACCAACGCCACAAAGGTTCACATTATTCTCCACCAGAAGATCCACAAAGGCTAGTCCACGCTCCCCTAAGTAGTTGCCTTCAAAGGCAGTTGTAGTCACCTGGGAAACCAAGGTTCCCCAAACCGAGTGTGTGGCCCGGAGAGCACGCCCTGCCTGCCCAAGGAAGCCACACAATGAACCTCACGACCACCGCGAGGGAACCCAGGAGGTGCTCGAGATTGGTTGTTTGTCCCCTTTTTTAGGAAAGAAATGCTAGCCACGACGTCCTTCCTTCGATCCCAGGAAAGGAGGCATCATCAACAATTTTCTGGAATTTAAACAAAATAGGAAATGCTATGTGTACCGGTCAAACCCTAACTACGCACGCTGATTGATGGGACCATTGACTAGTCAAATGCCACACATCCATAAGACCAAGTTAAACTGCCGCCCGAACCCACCGGCCATGTTACCCGCCGACGGCTCAATGCCGTCGAGGCAGTCGTTGACGACGGTGGCTCTATGGGACATGCGGGAATGTGCAACTAGGTGCGTTCGATGCCCCTCTGCACGATGAGTAAGATGGTGGCGACGCTGATAACCCACAAGTATAGGGGATCGCGGCAGTCTTCGAGGGAAGTAAAACCCAAATTTATTGATTCGACACAAGGGGAGGTAAAGAATACTTATAAGCCTTAACAACTGAGTTGTCAATTCAGCTGCACCTGGAAAAACACTAGTAACGGGGGTGATGTGAAAGCAGCGATAATATGAGAGCAATAGTAACGAGTAACACGGCGAGCAAGTAACACGAGAGCAATGGCACCGGAAAATAGTTGATACTACTTCCAATGACATATAGAACGAGTATATGATGATGAGAGATGGACCGGGGTTCCCAGCGATCTACACTAGTGGTTACTCTCCAATAACAAGTGACAAGTGTTGGGTGAACAAATTACAGTTGGGCAATTGATAGGATTCAAAGCATTAAGACAGAATATCAAGATTATTAATTATGTAGGCATGTTTTCCATATATAGTCATACGTGCTCGCAATGAGAAACTTGTACAATATCTTTTGTCCTACCAGCCGGTGGCAGCCGGGCCTCTAGGGAATCTACTGGATATTAAGGTACTTTTAATAGAGTACCGGAGCAAAGTATTAACACTCCGTGAAAACATGTGATCCTCACATCACCGCCATCCCCTCCGGTTGTCCCGATTTCTGTCACTTCGGGGCCTTTGGTTCCGGACAGTGACATGTGCATACAACTTGTAGATACAATCTAAGCAATAATTATAGAGCTTAAATCTAAGATCATGCCACTCGGGCCCTAGTGACAAGCATTAAGCATAACAAGATTGCAGCAACAATAACTTCACAACTTTATAGATAGACTAATCATAATGTATCATCCATCGGATCCCAACAAACACAACACCGATTACATCAGATGAATCTCAATGATGTAAGGCAGCTCATGAGATCATTGTATTGAAGTACATGGGATAGAGAGTACCAACTAACTACTGCTAGAACCCGTAGTCCATGGGGGAACTACTCACGGAGCATGATGGAGGCGGTGGCGTCGATGGAGATGGCTTCGGGGGCACTTCCCCGTCCGGCGAGGTGCCGGAACGAGACTCTGTCCCCCGAATTGGAGTTTCGCGATGGCGGCGGCGCCCCTGGAGTCTTTCTGGAGTTTCGTCAAAAGGTATCGAGTTTTTAGGTCGAAAGGGCTTATATAGGCGAAGAGACGGCGCAGGAGGGGCAACAGGGTGCCCTCCCCATAGGCCGGCGCGGACAGGGGCTGGCCCGCGCGGCCCTATGGTGTGGGGCCCCAGGCCTCCCCTCTGACTACCCTTCGGTGTCCTGGTCCGTCTCGGTGAATTATGATGTTTGGTCTTCGTTTCGTCGAATTCCGAGAATATTGCCCGAACAGCCTTTACGGAACCAAAAACAGCAGAAAACAGAAGCGGCACTCGTCGCATCTTGTTAATAGGTTAGTTCGGAAAACGCATAAAAACATTATAAAGTGCAAGCAAAACATGTAAGTATTGTCATAAAACAAGCATGGAACATCGAAATTATGGATACGTTGGAGACGTATCGGCATCCCTAAGCTTAGTTCCTACTCGTCCTCGAGTAGGTAAACGATAAAAAGAATAATTTCCGTAGTGACATGCTACTTACATAACCTTGATCATACTATTACAAAGCATATGAAATGAATGAAGTGACTCAAGGCAATAATCTATAGTTGCTAACAAATAGATAACATATAGCAAAACTTTTCATGAAGAGTACTTTCAAGACAAGCATCAAAAAGTCTTGCACAAGAGTTAACTCATAAAGCAATAAATTCAAAGTAAAGGCATCGAAGCAACACAAAGGAAGATTTAAGTTTCAGCAGTTGCTTTCAACTTTCAACATGCATATCTCATGGATAATTGTCAACATAAAGTAATATGATGAATGCAAATAAGCAAGTATGTAAGAATCAATGCACAGTTGACACAAGTGTTTGCTTCTAAGATGGAAGGAAGTAGGTAAACTGACTCAACATAAAAGTAAAAGAAAGGCCCTTCGCAGAGGGAAGCATTGATTGCTATATTTGTGCTAGAGCTTTGGTTTTGAAAACATAAAGAGAGCATAAAAGTAAAGTTTTGAGAGGTGTTTGTTGTTGTCAACGAATGGTAGTGGGCACTCTAACCCCTTGCCAGACAAACCTTCAAAGAGCGGCTCCCATTTTATTTTATTTTTGGGTGGCACTCCTTCCAACATTTCTTTCACAAACCATGGCTAACCGAATCCTCGGGTGCCTGCCAACAATCTCATACCATGAAGGAGTGCCCTTTTATTTTAGTTTTATTATGATGACACTCCTCCCCACCTTTGCTTTCTCAAGCCATGGCTAACCGAATCCTTCGGGTGCCGTCCAACAATCACATACCATGGAGGAGTGTCTATTTTGGTTAATTAATTTGGGACTGGGAATCCCATTGCCAGCTCTTTTTGCAAAATTATTGGATAAGCGGATGAAGCCACTAGTCCATTGGTGAAAGTTGCCCAACAAGATTGAAAGATAAACACCACATACTTCCTCATGAGCTATAAAACATTGACACAAATCAGAGGTAATAAATTTTGAATTGTTTAAAGGTAGCACTCAAGCAATTTACTTTGGAATGGCGGAGAAATACCATATAGTAGGTAGGTATGGTGGACACAAATGGCATAGTGGTTGGCTCAAGGATTTTGGATGCACGAGAAGCATTCCCTCTCGATACAAGGCTTAGGCTAGCAAGGCTATTTGAAGCAAACACAAGTATGAACCGGTACAGCAAAACTTACATAAGAACATATTGCAAGCATTACAATACTCTACACTGTCTTCCTTGTTGCTCAAACACTTTTACCAGAAAATATCTAGACCTTAAGAGAGACCAATCATGCAAACCAATTTTAACAAGCTCTACGGTAGTTCTCCACTAATAGGCTCAAACTACAAGGTGCAAGAACTTAATCATGATCTACTTGAGAGCTCAAAACAATTGCCAAGTATCAAATTATTCAAGACAATATGAGGCATTTTCTGTTTCCAACCAAATTACAATAAGTATTGTAGCTTCCAACTTTTACCATTGAACATTAAAAGTAAAACGAAGAACAAGTGTTCATATGAAAAAGCGGAGTGTGTCTCTCTCCCAAACAAGGATTGCTAGGATCCGATCTTATTCAAACACAAACAAAACGAAAATAAACACACAGACGCTCCAAGTAAAGCACATAAGATGTGACCGAATAAAAATATAGTTTCAATAGAAGAAACTTGATAAGTTGATGAAGAAGGGGATGCCTTGGGCATCCCCAAGCTTAGACGCTTGAGTCTTCTTGAAATATGCAGGGATGAACCACGGGGCATCCCCAAGCTTAGATTTTTCACTCTTCTTGATCATATATCATCCTCCTCTCTTGACCCTTGAAAACTTCCTTCACACCAAACTTCTCATAAACTTCATTAGAGGGGTTAGTACTCAAAAAACTTGAATCCACCTTGGTCGTATAGTGACACATTGCAAGAACTCAATAAAACATTAGCTACAGCTCTCCACATCTAGAAAGCCTTGCTTAAAGTCCACAAGAGACAATGCAAAAAACAGAGACAGAATCTGCCAAAACAGAACAGCCAGTAAAGATGAATTTTAAAGAGGTACTTCCGTTGCTCAAATCAGAAAACTCAAAACTAATGAAAGTTGCGTACATATCTGCGGAACGCGCACGTAAATTGGCAAATTTTTCTGAGTTACCTACAGAGAACAAAGCCCAGATTCGTGACAGATAGAAATCTGTTTCTGCGCAGAAATCCAAATCTAGTATCAACCTTCGATTAGAGGCTTCACTTGGCATAACATTGCAATAAAATAAAGATAAGGAGAGGTTGCTACAGTAGTAACAACTTCCAAAACACAACAAAACAGTAGCAAAATAAACACATGGGTTATCTCCCAAGAAGTTCTTTCTTTATAGCCATTAAGATGGGCTCAGCAGTTTTAATGATGCACTCGCAAGAAATAAGAGTTGAAGCAGAAGAGGGCATCAAAAAGCAAATTCAAAACACATTTAAGTCTAACCCACTTCCTATGCATAGGAATCTTGTACACAAATAAATTCATGAAGAACAAATTGACAAGCATAAGAAGATAGAACAAGAATAACTTCAAAATTTTAAGCATATAGATAAGTGTTTTAATACCATGAAAACTTCTACAACCATATTTTCCTCTCTCATAATAATTTTCAGTAGCTTCATGAATAAACTCAACAATATAACTATCACATAAAGCATTCTTTTCATGATCCATAGACATATAATTTTTATCAAGTTCAAAAATAGTGGGATTAGAACTCTCAAACACACTTTTATCAATAATATAACATGATGATTGATTAATCTCAAGAGATATGGGATTCATAGATAAGGTCAAGACTTCTCCAATCCCATTTTCATTAGTAGTACAATTAATATTATCAAGTAACATAGGACCATCATCTAGAGATTTATCATAAACATTTGCTATGCAAAACTCTTTAGTACCGTGCATTTCGACATCAGGCACAAACAAAGCATTATCATAAGATTTATCAAAGTAGCATGGAT
>NC_061513.1:220767115-220780088 GCF_022539505.1 Lolium rigidum | reverse complement strand
GCATTCACGGAGACATGAACCCACTATCGGGCATAAATACTCCCTCTTGCAGTTAAGAGTAAAAACTTGGCCAGAGCCTCTACTAATAACGGAGAGCATGCAAGATCATAAACAACACGTAGATATAAATTGATAATCAACATAACATAGTATTCTCTATTCATCGGATCCCAACAAACACAACATATAGCATTACAGATAGATGATCTTGATCATGTTCGGCAGCTCACAAGATCCGACAATGAAGCACATAAGGAGAAGACAACCATCTAGCTACTGCTATGGACCCATAGTCCAGGGGTAGACTACTCACTCATCACTCCGGAGGCGACCATGGCGGCGTAGAGTCCTCCGGGAGATGAATCCCCTCTCCGACAGGGTGCCGGAGGCGATCTCCTCGAATCCCCGAGATGGGATTGGCGGCGGCGGTGTCTCTGGAAGGTTTTCCGTATCGTGGCTCTCGGTACTGGGGGTTTCGCGACGAAGGCTATTTGTAGGAGGAAGGGCAGGTCAGGGGGCCACACGAGCACACAGTAGGTCGGCGCGGCCAAGGGCTGGGCCGCGCCGGCCTAGTGTTTGGCCACCCCGTGGCCCCACTTCGTCTCCTCTTCGGTCTTCTGGAAGCTTCGTGTGAAAATAGGCCCCTGGGCGTTGATTTCGTCCAATTCCGCGAATATTTCCTTACTAGGATTTCTGAAACCAAAAACAGCAGAAAACAAAGAATCGGCTCTTCGGCATCTCGTTAATAGGTTAGTGCCAGAAAATGCATAAATATGACATAAAGTATGCATAAAACATGTAGATATCATCAATAATGTGGCATGGAACATAAGAAATTATCGATACGTCGGAGACGTATCAGTCGGCGCGGACGTGGCACAGCTGCGGGAGCTGGAGTCCCGTGCGGCGCGGCGGCTGGACCAGGCGTCGCTGGCCGCCGTGATGGTGCCGGAGTCCGACCACCCGCCGGTGACGCTGCTGGACGAAGCAGGCAGGGGCGAAGGCACAAAGTAGCAGCGATCCAGGGAGGCGCCCGAGTGGATTCGGTGTCCCTCGCCGTCGATGAGGATGAGAAGCGCGGGGACGCCATGGCGCCCTCCGTGGCGCAGAGCAGCAACGCGGCCGTCGATGAGGATTGGGCAAGGTTGGGCTTGGGCAGGCGTTGGGTACTTGGATGGGTGGGATGCGTTGTGTTGTGCGTTTCAGTGTGTGGTGTGCGTGGGTGGCCGAACGAGTGGAGGAGAGGAGCGTGGGGTCGGTAGGCGCGGGAGGTTTCCAGATATTTTTGGTGCTACTGCCGGCGGACCAATACAGGGTGCGACGGCGGTACCGCTGTGCACCTGTACGCTCGTATTTGTTTTGAGGATCGCACCGGTAGACTCGTAGATCGCTGGCACATGATGTCTTTTTGTCCGCCGGCGGTTTCTTCTTATCACAGGCGCAGCGAGTAAGTGGTTCGCCAACGGTAAATAGCACCGGCGCATCAAATATTTAGTGCGCCGGCAGTAACTGTTGCAGCTATAGGCCTTTTCCTAGTAGTGTAAGTTGCAAACAACAGACAATTGCATTAAGTATGGTGCGTAATATAATCAACACAAATATCTTTAGACAAAGCATTGATGTTTTATCCCTAGTGGCAACAACACATCCACAACCTTAGAACTTTCTGTCACTGTCCCAGATTCAATGGAGGCATGAACCCATTATCTAGCATAAATACTCCCTCTTGGAGTTACAAGTATCAACTTGGCCAGAGCCTCTACTAGCAACGGAGAGCATGCAAGAACATAAACAACATATGTATGATAGATTGATAATCAACTTGACATAGTATTCAATATTCATCAGATCCCAACAAACACAACATGTAGCATTACAAATAGATGATCTTGATCATGATAGGCAGCTCACAAGATCTAACATGATAGCACAATGAGGAGAAGACAACCATCTAGCTACTGCTATGGACCCATAGTCCAAGGATGAACTACTCACACATCAATCCGGAGGCGGGCATGGTGATGTAGAGCCCTCCGGTGATGATTCCCCTCTCCGGCAGGGTGCTGGAGGCGATCTCCTGAATCCCCCGAGATGGGATTAGCGGCGGCGGCGTCTCTGCAAGTATTTCCGTATCGTGGCTCTCGGTAATAGGGTTTTCGCGACGGAGAGTTTAAGTAGGCGGAAGGGAAGGGTCGGTGGAGGCACGAGGGCCCCACACCATAGGGCGGCGCGGGCCCCACCCCGGCCGCGCGGCCCTGTGGTCTGGGCGCCTCGTCGCCCCACCTCGTATGCTCTTCGGTCTTCTGGAAGCTGCGTGGAAAAATAAGACCCTGGGCGTTGATTTCGTCCAATTCCGAGAATATTTCCTTTGTAGGATTTCTGAAACCAAAAACAACAGAAAACAGTAACTGGCGCTTCGGCATCTCGTTAATAGGTTAGTGCCGGAAAATGCATAATAATGATGTAAAGTATGTATAAAACATGTGAGTATTGTCATAAAAGTAGCATGGAACATAAGAAATTATAGATACGTTTGAGACGTATCAAGCATCCCCAAGCTTAGTTCCTACTCGCCCTCGAGTAGGTAAACGATAACAATGATAATTTCTGAAGTGACATGTTATCATAATCTTGATCAATACTATTGTAAAGCATATGAAGTGAATGAAGTGATTCGAAAAAATGGTAAAGACAATGATTAAACAACTGAATCATATAACAAAGACTTTTCATGAATAGTACTTTCAAGACAAGCATCAATAAGACTTGCATATGAGTTAACTCATAAAGTAATAAATTCTTAGTAGAAAGTTTTGAAGCAACACAAAGGAAGATATAAGTTTCAGCAGTTGCTTTCAACTTCAACATGTATATCTCATGGATAATTGTCAACACAAAGTAATATGATGAATGCAAATAAGCAAGTATGTAGGAATCAATGCACACAGTTGACACAAGTGTTTGCTTCTAAGATAGAAAGAAGTAGGTAAACTGACTCAACATAAAGTAAAAGAATGGGCTCTTCGCAGAGGGAAGCATGAATTACTAGTTTTGTGCTAGAGCTTTTATTTTGAAAACATAGAAACAATTTTGTCAACGGTAGTAATAATTCATATGTGTTATGTATAAGACATCCTATAAGTTGCAAGCCTCATGCATAGAATACCAATAGTGCTCGCACCTTGTCCTAATTAGCTCGGATTTACATGGATTATCATTGCATAACATATGTTTCAACCAAGTGTCACAAAGGGGTACCTCTATGCCGCCTGTACAAAGGTCCAAGGAGATAAATCGCATTTGATTTCTCGTTTTTAATAAATCTCAACCATGGACATCCATACCGGGACAACATAGAAAACGAGATAATGGACTCCTCTTTAATGCATAAGCATTCAACAACAGATAATATTCTCATAAGAGATTGAGGATTGGTGTCCAAACTGAAACTTCCACCATGATTCATGGCTTTAGTTAGCGGCCCAATGTTCTTCTCTAACAATATGCATACTCAAACCATTTGATCATGATAAATCGCCCTTACTTCAAACAAGACGAACATGCATAGCAACTCACATGATATTCAACAAAGGTGTAAAATTTGATGGCGTCCCCAGAAACATGGTTACCGCTCAACAAGCAACTTATAAGAAATAAGATACATAGCAACATATTCAATACCACAATAGTTTTTAAGGCTATTTTCCCATGAGCTATGTATTGCAAAGACAAAGAATGAAATTTTAAAGGTAGCACTCAAGTAATTTACTTTGGAATGGCAGAGAAATACCATGTAGTAGGTAGGTATGGTGGACACAAATCGCATGGATTTTGGCTCAAGGATTTGGATGCACGAGAAGTATTTCCTCTCAATACAAGGCTTTGGCTAGCAAGGTTGTTTGAAGCAAACACAATTATGAACCGGTACAGAAAAACTTACATAAGAACATATTGCAAGCATTATAAGACTCTACACTGTCTTCCTTGTTGTTCAAACACTTCACCAGAAAATATCTAGACTCTAGAGAGACCAATCATGCAAACTAAACTTCAACAAGCTCTATGGTGGTTCTTCATTAATAGGTGCAAAGTACATGATGCAAGAGCTTAAACGTGATCTATTTGAGCACAACAATTCCCAAGTATCAAATTATTCAAGACATTATACCAATTACCACATGAAGCATTTTCTGTTTCCAACCATATAACAATGAACGAAGCAGTTTCAACCTTCGCCATGAACATTAAAAGTAACACTAAGAACACATGTGTTCATATGAACGAGCGGAGCGTGTCTCTCTCCCATACAAAGAATGCTAGGATCCGAGTTTATTCAAACAAAAACAAAAATAAAAGCAAACAGACGCTCCAAGTAAAGCACATAAGATGTGACTGAATAAAAATATAGTTTCACTAGAGGTGACCTGATAAGTTGTCGATGAAGAAGGGGATGCCTTGGGCATACCCAAGCTTAGATGCTTGAGTCTTCTTGAAATATGCAGGGATGAACCATGGGGGCATCCCCAAGCTTAGACTTTTCACTCTTCTTGATCATATTGTATCATCCTCCTCTCTTGATCCTTGAAAACTTCCTCCACACCAAACTCGAAACAAACTCATTAGAGGCTTAGTGCATAATCAAAATTTACATATTCAGAGGTGACATAATCATTCCTAACACTTCTGGACATTGCACAAAGCTACTGAAAGTTAATGGAACAAAGAAATCCATCAAACATAGCAAAACAGGCATGCGAAATAAAAGGCAGAATCTGTCAAAACAGAATAGCCCGTAAAGACGAATTTTTCTGGGGCACTTAACCGGCTCAAATGAAAAAGCTCATATTAAATGAAAGTTGCGTACATATCTGAGGATCACGCACATAAATTGGCAGATTTTTCTGAGTTAGCTACAAACGGGGCTGCTCAATTTCGTGACAGTAAGAAATATGTTTCTGCGCAGTAATCCAAATCTAGTATCAACCCTACTATCAAAGACTTTACTTGGCACAACAATGCAATAAAATAAAGATAAGGAGAGGTTGCTACAGTAGTAACAACTTCCAAGACTCAAATATAAAACAAAAGTGCAGAAGTAAAATAATGGGTTGTCTCCCATAAGCGCTTTTCTTTAACGCCTTTCAGCTAGGCGCAGAAAGTGTGAATCAAGTATTATCAAGAGATGAAGTATGAACATCATAGTTTTCACAATTTGTCACAATAGGTATATTAGATGCTCCATCATCCATAGTGGTACTAAGGGCTTTGTCAATTTTAGGCCTATAATAGTTTTTTGGCTTAGGCACCTTAGAGACATACATGAACTTTTGCTCCTTACCCACATAAGCTTTCTCCTTAAACTTAAGAGAAGAAAAAGTTGAACCCAAGGTTCCCATAGCTTCTTCAAGTTCTCTAATCCTATGGGTTTGATTATCACGAGTAGCACAATTCTCTCATTAATTCCACCTAGAGATTTATCAAGTTTATCAGTGTTATTAAGTAATATTCCCAATTTAGTCTTAATATTTGGAAGATTTTGCTCTATGGTCTCCAACTTTTTCATGACATCTTCAAGAGAGATTTCAATTTTAACTTCATTAACAGGTGGTATTCCAACTAGACTCTCAATAATGCAACTAGCTTCTAAAGCAGGAGTGCCTAGGAAATTACCTCCCGCAAGAGTATCAAGAACATATCTATTCCAGCTAGAGATACCAACATAAAAGTTCCTAAGTAGGATAATAGTGGAGTGTTTCTTAGTGCACCTATGATGAGCATCACTAATTCTATACCAAGCATCTTTAAAACTTTCTCCCCCTTGTTGCTTAAATGAACGAACTTCAACTTCAGGATTACTCATTTTTAGTAGTAGTAAATAAAGCAAACTAAATAAAGCAAATGCAAGTAACTAATTTTTTGTGTTTTTAATATAGAGAACGCAAACAAGATAAATGAAATAAAGTAAAGCAACTAACTATTTTTTTGTGTTTTTGATATAAAGAAACAAGCAAAGCAGTAAATAAAATAAAGTAAAGCAAGACAATAACAAAGTAAAGAGATTGGATGTGAGAGACTCCCCTTGCAGCGTGTCTTGATCTCCCCGGCAACGGCGCCAGAAAACAGTCTTGATGGCGCGTGATGCACACATCCGTTGGGAACCCCAAGAGGAAGGTGTGATGCGCACAGCAGTAAGTTTTGCCTCAGAAAGAAACCAAGGTTTATCGAACCAGTAGGAGTCAAGGGCCACGTGAAGGTCGTTGGTGACGGAGTGTAGTGTGGCGCAACACCAGGGATTCCGGCGCCAACGTGGAACCTGCACAACACAATCAAAATACTTTGCCCCAACGTAATGAGTGAGGTTGTCAATCTCACCGGCTTGCTGTAAACAAAGGATTAAATGTATAGTGTGGAAGATGATGTTTGTTTGCGAAGAACAAGTAGAGAACAATGATTGCGATAGATTGTATTCAGATGTAAAATAATGGACCGGGGTGCACAGTTCACTAGTGGTGTCTCTCCCATAAGATAAATAGCATGCTGGGTGAACAAATTACAGTTGGGCAATTGACAAATAGAGATGCATACATATCATGATGATTACTATGAGATTTAATCAGGGCATTACGACAAAGTACATAGACCGCTATCCAGGATGCATCTATGCCTAAAAAGTCCACCTTCGGGTTAGCATCCGCACCCCTTCCAGTATTAAGTTGCAAACAACGAGACAATTGCATTAAGTATGGTGCGTAATGTAATCAACACAAATATCCTTAGACAAAGCATTGATGTTTTATCCCTAGTGGCAACAAGCACATCCACAACCTTAGAACTTTCTCATCACTGTCCCAGATTCAATGGAGGCATGAACCCACTATCTAGCATAAATACTCCCTCTTGGAGTTACAAGTATCAACTTGGCCAGAGCCTCTACTAGCAATGGAGAGCATGCAAGAACATAAACAACATATGTATGATAGATTAATAATCAACTTGACATAGTATTCAATATTCATCGGATCCCAACAAACACAACATGTAGCATTACAAATAGATGATCTTGATCATGATAGGCAGCTCACAAGATCTAACATGATAGCACAATGAGGAGAAGACAACCATCTAGCTACTGCTATGGACCCATAGTCCAAGGATGAACTACTCACACATCAATCCGGAGGCGAGCATGGTGATGTAGAGCCCTCCGGTGATGATTCCCCTCTCCGGCAGGGTGCCGGAGGCTATCTCCTGAATCCCCCGAGATGGGATTGACGGCGGCGGCGTCTCTGGAAGTATTTCCGTATCGTGCCTCTCGGTAATAGGGTTTTCACGACGGAGAGTTTAAGTAGGTGGAAGGGCAGGGTCGGTGGAGGCACGAGGGCCCCACACCATAGGGCGGCGCGGGCCCCACCTAGGCCTCGCGGCCCTGTGGTCTGGGCGCCTCTTCACCCACCTTGTATGCTCTTCGGTATTCTGGAAGCTCCGTGGAAAAATAAGACCCTGGGCGTTGATTTCGTCCAATTCCGAGAATAATTCCTTTGTAGGATTTCTGAAACAAAAAATAGCAGAAAACAGCAACTGGCGCTTCGGCATCTCGTTAATAGGTTAGTGCCGGAAAATGCATAATAATGATGTAAAGTATGTATAAAACATGTGAGTATTGTCATAAAAGTAGCATGGAACATAAGAAATTATAGATACGTTTGAGACGTATCATAATCCGACCGCGACGAGAGAGGAGGAGGAGGAGGCCCCCAAGACCCTAACGCCTGAATTCATCGGTGCAACCCTAGCCGGGATAGATCCTCCGTAGGTCTTGTTACATGTAGCTGTTAGGCACCAAGACCAAGAGAATGCACCATAATGTAATCAAGTAGTACTTTTGCTAA
The DNA here is from genome assembly GCF_022539505.1 of Lolium rigidum. Lineage (NCBI taxonomy): Eukaryota > Viridiplantae > Streptophyta > Magnoliopsida > Poales > Poaceae > Lolium > Lolium rigidum. The sequence continues at coordinate 220,772,199 of NC_061513.1, read as the reverse complement.
GTAAAGACTTGTTGTGGCTGCCTTTATATTAATCCATTGCTTCCGTAGTTGTGCCTCCCAGGTGAGAGTGGTCATCCGTAGCGACACACTATTATCACCCTTTGCCGTACCCCTTAGGTGGGAGTGATCGCCCGTAGCGACACACTCCTCCCACCCTCTGGCCGCCCTTAGTGACACACTCCTCCCACCCTCGGACTCCCCTCATGCCTTTACTCTTTTTTTTCTCCTTTTCCGCGAAACAATCCCTATTATGATACCTATTTGAAATGTAACCAATACTGAAAATAAGTATCCCAGTGCACCTCGAAGTTTGGTTAATACTTGAACAAGGGTTTAGTCATAATCTTATAACAATTTCAGAAAGAGTCATCCATTTGAATTCAAAGAGAAATTAAATACATCACAGAACAGAAAAATAAATAAAAGGAAAAAGAGAAAGGCTTACCACCTGGCCGCAACAGCCTAGCGCAACAACCCACCAGCCAGCCCAGGTACCAGCCCAGCCCGACCCACATACCAATTCAGTATGAAAAATGTCTTCTTCTTATTCCCAGAGATCGACAGGGCGGCGGAGCTTGTCTGCCATGTCCCTGCCACCGTTTTGGACTTTCCCCGGATGCCAAGACCAAGCCAAAGCCCCATAGAAGCTCTTCCGCGTCCGTCTTATCCGAAATCATTGCGATTCGTGCTCCAAACCATTACCGACTTCACCATCCTATCTCGGCCGTCACCAACACTAACAAGGCGAACCATCCCTTTCGTTGGTCTATAAATCCATGAGACGAGTCTCTGGTGAGGGGAACCTCACGGAGGGGAGAGAGAGGGAGCCATAGGGCGAGGAGTCACCGGGACGGGGTCACACGAGTTACCCAGCTTCAGATATTGCAACAACATCGAGATCGTACATGCTGATATAATTCACTATAAGGCAACATGTGTGCGATTACAATGAGTTGTGTCTTGAAATTTCTCGATCTATCGGTGGATCCGGCCAAAGGAGGAGCATGCCCAGATCGGACTTCCGCAACCGTGTCCTGCTCAACGGCGATCAGTGCGGGGCTTGATACGACAAACCTAGCCGAGTGGCTAGTTTCGCTGATGAAGTTCTGAATTCCGCTGATCGGGATGATAGAACGGTGGACGGTGTTCTCCCTTTCCGGAACCCAGCACTCATCGTTGGGGACGATGGGGATGTTCCTGGTGTAGAGGACCCGCCCGATGGCGGCGGTGTCGCTGATGCCTGCGAAGGCAGATCCTGCCTGGATCCAGCCTACCAACATCGTTGGCCCCACAGTAGGCGCCAACTTTCGTTGCGTGTTCGAAGAGTCTCCAGTGATGGGAGCCTCGCTGAGGGGAGAGAGGGGGACCATAGGGCGAGGACTCACCGGGACAGGGTCACACGAGTTACCCAGCTTCAGAGCTTGCAACGTCGGCGAGATCCTATGTTCTGCTATAATTTGGTATAAGGCAACATGTGAGCGATTACAATGAGTTGTGTCTTGACCTAAGGGCTCCCAAAATCCATCTTATAAAGCTCTGGATCTAGAGTTACATGAGGTAGAGATCGAGTCGGATATGACTATGCCTAGACTACGTACATGATTCTTTGTATTGTGCGTCATGGATCCGACCGCCTTTGGTTATTAGCCGGATCTGATAGCTTCGTCTCCAGGCCTGATCCTACCTTCTGAATCTCCGGCAACTGGGCCGCCCGGGCTTGCCAGAATCAGGACCCAGCTGTGGCATACCTAGCTAGCATGGCCCCAACACACACCCTCTTAGTTTCCCTCTCGTTCTCTCTATCTCACGCAAACTACCGAACCAGTCACCAGCGTTCGTCATGCCGCCGATGATTGGATCAACCCCAGGCTCAATTTAGTGGTAGAGGAGAAGCGATGCAGCAAGTAGATCATCGAGGTGGAGTCGATCATCCAAGAGGAGCTCGGAATCGAGTTAATTTTGTTGTTCCCTTTCATAGTGCATCGCCGTATGAGCAAATATGAGCTCGCCACCGTCTGCAATTGACCTAAACGACTAGCTCATCATCACTAGGGTGAGCTTGCGCTTCTTCCAAGATCTTATTTAAATCATTTTGTAGTCTGTAGCTACATTTAGCTAGTTGGTCGGAGTCCACCACCGTAGACAAGCTCACCGGAGAAACTTCGGTGACCATTTGTTGGGGGCGTCTGATACGTCTCCAACGTATCCATAATTTCTGATGTTCCATGCTTGTTTTATGACAATACTTACATGTTTTGCTTGCACTTTATAATGTTTTTATGCGTTTTCTGGAACTAACCTATTCACAAGATGCGACAGTGCCAGTTCCTGTTTTCTGCTGTTTTTGGTTCCAGAAAGGCTGTTCGGGCAATATTCTCGGAATTCGACGAAACGAAGACCAAATATCATAATTCACCGAGACGGACCAGGACACCGAAGGGGAGTCAGAGGGGAGGCCTGGGGCCCCCACACCATAGGGCCGCGCGGGCCAGCCCCTGGCCACGCCGGCCTATGGGGAGGGCACCCTGTTGCCCCTCCTGCGCCGCCTCTTCGCCTATTTAAGACCTTTCGACCTAAAAACTCGATACCTTTTGACGAAACTCCAGAAAGACTCCAGGGGTGCCGCCGCCATCACGAAACTCCAATTCGGGGGACAGAAGTCTCTGTTCCGGCACCCTGCCGGGACGGGGAAGTGCCCCCGGAAGCCATCTCCATCGACGCCACCGCCTCCATCATGCTCCGTGAGTAGTTCCCCCATGGACTACGGGTTCTAGCAGTAGCTAGTTGGTACTCTCTATCTCATGTACTTCAATACAATGATCTCATGAGCTGCCTTACATGATTGAGATTCATCTGATGTAATCGGTGTTGTGTTTGTTGGGATCCGATGGATGATACATTATGATTAGTCTATCTATAAAGTTGTGAAATTATTGTTGCTGCAATCTTGTTATGCTTAATGCTTGTCACTAGGGCCCGAGTGGCATGATATTAGATTTAAGCTCTATAATTATTGCTTAGATTGTATCTACAAGTTGTATGCACATGTCACTGTCCGGAACCAAAGGCCCCGAAGTGATAGAAATCGGGACAACCGGAGGGGATGGCGGTGATGTGAGGATCACATGTTTTCACGGAGTGTTAATGCTTTGCTCCGGTACTCTATTAAAAGGAGTACCTTAATATCCAGTAGATTCCCTAGAGGCCCGGCCGCCACCGGCTGGTAGGACAAAAGATGTTGTACAAGTTTCTCATTGCGAGCACGTATGACTATATATGGAAAACATGCCTACATAATTAATAATCTTGATATTCTGTCTTAATGCTTTGAATCCTATCAATTGCCCAACTGTAATTTGTTCACCCAACACTTGTCACTTGTTATTGGAGAGTAACCACTAGTGTAGATCGCTGGGAACCCCGGTCCATCTCTCATCATCATATACTCGTTCTATATGTCATTGGAAGTAGTATCAACTATTTTCCGGTGCCATTGCTCCTGTGTTACTGCTGCTGTGTTACTGTTACTATTGCTCTCATATTACTGCTGCTTTCACATCACGCCTGTTACTAGTGCTTTTCCAGGTGCAGCTGAATTGACAACTCAGCTGTTAAGGCTTATAAGTATTCTTTACCTCCCCTTGTGTCGAATCAATAAATTTGGGTTTTACTTCCCTCGAAGACTGCCGCGATCCCCTATACTTGTGGGTTATCAAGACTCGTTTCTGGCGCCGTTGCCGGGGAGGCATAGCTCTACTCATAAGTTCACCTGGGGAGTACACTCTACCTCTCTCTCTGTTTTTATTTTATTTTACTTTGTTTTGCTTAGTTTACTTTTGTTTAGTTTATTTGTGCTTAGTTTATTTCTGTCTACTATTACTTTGCTTAGTTTCTTTTTGTCTTGTTTTATTTTTCTCATATACCCAAAAATCCATAAAAATTTGAAAAACCTAAAAATTAAAAGCTGTTGTTATGGGAGAACCCACAACCTACTTGGAGCTTATAGAATATTATAATAATTATAGAAAATCAAGAACTGGTAAAGTAATGAGTGCTATGATAGAAAAATTGAATACAATTGCTAAAATTTTGCTTAAACGCCATGATATAAATTGTTGCTCTAAAGAGGATACTAAACATCTTAAATTTCAATGTGGCTTTAGTGAAGAAGTTTTAATTAAGAACTATAATTGGAATAACTATATTCATCTTGGGTTTGAAGAGGTAGAACAATTTGTCATATTTATGGGAGCCTCTGAGATAGAATCCTTCATGGCTAAAAATTATGAAACTTGTGTTGTTTGTAAGGACCTTAAAGATTATGTCTCTTCTATCCTTATTTTTTGCAATGAAAGTTACACGAATAATCCTTATATCATTGATTATAAAGAGAGACTCATTAATGCACAAGAATGCACTCACAATTTGCAGGGACCTGTGGAAGAAGAAGTTGATGAACCTGAAAGCTCATTGGATGAAAAAGAGGAGGAAATTGATGAACCTGAAAGCTCATTGGATGAAAAAGAATAGGAGAGTGATGAACAAAAGGAGGAAGAATGGATTAGCTACCCATGCCAACCTTCTAATGAGAGTAACTCTTTATCTCTTACACTATTTGATTGTCCTCCATGCTTACCGAAAGAGGTTGAATGTTATGTTCCTGTGGATTCTCTTGAAATAGCACCTATGAGTAAAACTTGTGAGAATAATTATGGTACTGTTATTTATGATAACCCTGTTGGAGATATGCCCAAGAGGCAATAATAAAATGGTTATTATAATATATCTTTGTGTTTATGATAATGTTTACATACCATGCTATAATTGTATTAACCGAAACATTGATACATGTGTGTTATGTGAACAACAAGGAGTCCCTAGTAAGCCTCTTGTATAACTAGCTTGTTGATTAATAGATGATCATGGTTTCGTGATCATGAACATTGGATGTTATTAATAACAAGGTTATGTCATTATATGAATGATGTAATGGACACACCCAATTAAGCGTAGCATAAGATCACGTCATTAAGTTATTTGCTATAAGCTTTCGATACATAGTTACCTAGTCCTTATGACCATGA
>NC_061513.1:220741118-220767015 GCF_022539505.1 Lolium rigidum | reverse complement strand
ATAGGTGAACCATAGTATATAGGTTTTGTGCTTGACAAAGTAAACGCTAGTTTTATTCCGCATTTGTTAAGCCCATCTCGTAAAAGTTTTAAACCGCCTATTCACCCCCCCTCTAGGCGACATCTGTGTCCTTTCAAACATGATCTATTTAAGCACAACAATTGCCAAGTATCAAATTATTCAAGACCATATACCATTTACCATATGAAGCATTTTCTGTTTCCAACCAAATAGCAATTAATGAAGCGGTTTTCAACTCCGCCATGAACATTAAAAGTAAAAGCGAAGAACACTAGTGTTCATATGAAAAAGCGGAGCGTGTCTCTCTCCCACACAAGCATGAATTTATTCAGAGAATGAAAATAACAAAACGAAAATAAAAGCACACAGACGCTCCAAGTAAAGTACATAAGATGTGACGGAATAAAAATATAGTTTCACTAGAGGTGACCTGATAAGTTGTCGATGAAGAAGGGGATGCCTTGGGCATCCCCAAGCTTAGATGCTTGAGTCTTCTTGAAATATGCAGGAATGAACCACGGGGCATCCCCAAGCTTAGACTTTTCACTCTTCTTGATCATAGTATATCATCCTCCTCTCTTGACCCTTGAAAACTTCCTCCACACCAAACTCGAAACAAACTCATTAGAGGGTTAGTGCATAATCAAAAATTCACATGTTCAGAGGTAATACAATCATTTTTAACACTTCTGGACATTGCCCAAAGCTACTGGAAGTTAATGGAACAAAGAAATCCATTCAACATAGCAAAAGAGGCAATGCGAAATAAAAAGCAGAATCTGTCAAAACAGAACAGTCCGTAAAGACGAATTTTTCAGGGGCACTTAACTTGCTCAGATGAAAAAGCTCAAATTGAATGAAAGTTGAGTACATATCTGAGGATCACGCACGTAAATTGGCAGATTTTTCTGAGTTACCTACAGACGGGGCTGCTCAATTTCGTGACAGTAAGAAATCTGTTTAATCCAAATCTAGTATCAACATTACTATCAAAAACTTTACTTGGCACAACAATGCAATAAAATAATGATAACGAGAGGTTGCTACAGTAGTAACAACTTCCAAGACACAACAAAACAGTAGAAAAATAAAAACATGGGTTATCTCCCAAGAAGTGCTTTCTTTATAGCCATTAAGATGGGCTCAGTAATTTTAATGATGCTCGCGCAAGAAATAAGAGTTGAAGTAAAAGAGAGCATCAAGAAGCAAATTCAAAACACATTTAAGCCTAACCCACTTCCTATGAAAAGGAATCTTGTAAATAAACAAGCCATGTAAGCATAATGCAATAAGCGTAGGAAGGCAACACAAGCGCAACTTCAAGATTCTCAACACAAAGAGGGGAAACTTAATATTATTAGGATGCATATAACCATGTTTCCATCTCTCATAATAACTTTCAGTAGCATCATGAACAAACTCAACAATATAACTATCACATGAAACATTCTTATCATGAGCTACATGCATAAAATTGTTACTCTCCACATAAGCATAATCAATTTTATTCGTAATAGTGGGAGTAAAACTACCATAACCATCATTGTAATCATCATAAATCGCAGGCATGGTATAATCATAATAACCTTTATCCTCCATAGTAGGTGGCACCAAAATACCACTATCATTATAATCATCATAAATAGGAGGTAAAGTATCATCAAAGAAAATTTTCTCCTCAAAACTTGGGGGACTAAAAATATCATGCTCATCAAAACCAGATTCCCCAAGCTTAGAATTTTCCATAGCATTAGCAACAATGGTGTTCAAAGCATTCATACTAATAACATTCCCATTAGCATGCATATAAAGTTCCATGGGTTTTTAATTCTCTCTTCAAACACATCATGTCCTAATTCAAGATAAAGTTCATAAAGATCTCTCATTTTGTTGTTGTTTTCCATTAAGCCTAACTAGTGAAAACAAGAAACAAAAAGATATAATTACAGGATCTAAAAGAAATAGCTTCGAGCACTCACACACCGGCAACAGTGCTAGGAAATAGCTGAGTAGTCGGAGGATGTGAATACCTTTTACCTTACCTCCCAGGCAACGGCGCCAGAAAATAGCTTGTTGTCGTGGAAGGCAATTCTCTGTGGTGTAACTTTTCTTCAGATCCCCGGCAACGGCGCCAGAAAATAGCTTAATGTCTACGCACACTTCTATTCCTGTAGACAGTGTTGGGCCTCCAAGAGCAGAGGTTTGTAGAACAACAACAAGTTTTCCTTAAGTGAATCACCCAAGGTTTATCGAACTCAGGGAGATAGAGGTCAGAGATATCCCTCTCAAGCAACCCTACAATTAAGATACAATAAGTCTCTTGTGTCCCCAACACACCTAATACACTTGTCAGATGTATAGGTGCACTAGTTCAGCGAAGAGATAGTAAAACACAAGTGGTATAGATGGTGGTAATATTGCAGGAAGTAAAGATGCAGTAAAACAGTAAACAAGCGATGTTTGCAGTATTTGGAAACAAGGCCTAGGGATCATACTTTCACTAGTGGACACTCTCAACATTGATCACATAACAAATAAATAACTTCTCCTTACTTGTGCTACATACACTCTCTTGTTGGATAACAAACACCATTCATTGTGTAGGGCTACAAGAGCTCCCTCAAGCCGGAGTAAACAAGCTCCACAAAATTCGGAGTTCATATTTAAGTAACCTCTAGAGCATAATAGACCGTTGGAATTTAGACCGAGTACTAACATAGCATACACACTGTCAACAATAAGCTATGAAAGGGGAAATAGATCACATCAATACTATCATAGTAATAGTTAACTCCATAATCTACAAGAGATTACAATCATAACCTACGCCAAGTACTACGTGATGCACACACTGTCCAGATTACATCATGAAGGAGGAATAGACTACTTTAATAACATCACTAGAGTAGCACATAGATTAATAGTGATACAAAGCTCATCATATGGATCTCAATCATGTAAGGCAGCTCATGAGATCATTGTATTGAGGTACATGAGAGAGAGATTAACCACATAGCTACCGGTACAGCCCTTAGCCTCGGGGGAGAACTACTCCCTCCTCATCATAGGAGACAGCAATGGCGATGAAGATGGCGGTGGTGTCGATGGAGATGCCTTCCGGGGGCAATTCCCCGTCCCGGCGGCGTGCCGGAACAGAGACTTCTGTCCCCCAAACTTGGCGTCGCGATGGCGGCGGCTGCGTAACTTTTCTCATCCCGTGGCTTATCTCTTTAGGGTTTTCGAGGCGGAGAGAATATATAGGCGGAAGGGCAGCCTCGGAGGAGCCAGGGGGTGGCCCCCCCCATAGGCTGGTGCGTCCCCCCCTTGGCCGCGCCGCCATGTGGGGTGGGGCCCCGGGGCTCCCCCTACGGTCCCTCTCTGGCTCTCTGGAAGCTTCCGTGAAATATAAGATCGTGGGCGTTGATTTCGTCCAATTCCGAGAATATTTCCTTTGTAGGATTTCTGAAACCAAAAATAGCAGAAAACAGGAACTAGCACTTCGGCATCTTGTTAATAGGTTAGTTCCGGAAAATGCATCAAAACGATATAAAGTATGAATAAAACATGTAGGTGTTGTCATAAAACTAGCATGGAACATAAGAAATTATAGATACGTTGGAGACGTATCAGTCGCCCCATTGGATATGACCTTATTACGTCGAAATGCTACCGCGCTAGGGTGAACCGTTTTGTTGGCACAAACTCGTCTCGTCCCTCCCTCTCCCCTCCTCTCTCGCGAATCGCGTGCAGCCACTGCCGCCGTATAATTCCCGTCGGCTCGTCTCGTGGAGTAACCAACAACCGAAAGCCTCTGTCCCGCCTCCCGCTCCTCGAATTTATTTGTCACCTTGGGTGCTGCATAGCCTCCTGCCCAGGTCATCGAATCCCGCTGGTCGATGAGCTCAGCGCCCATCTAGGAGCCGTAGTCTCTCATTAGCCGCAGGCTTGAATCCCGTCGGTTGACGAGCTCAGAGCCTGTCTAGGAGCTCAGCGCCTGTCCAGGAGCAGTAGGGCCCTAAGGGCATCTCCAACGGGGCGATGCAAACGGCCACCGAGCGACCGTTTGCATCCGCGGAGACCGAAAATGCGTCTGGGCCTGCTCCAGTGGGGCAATGCAAAGTGACCGGGCCATCCGCGGCGACGCAAACCTAGCTCAAATATGCCAAAACTTACGTAGGACCCACACGTTAGTGGCAGGGAGATTGATAACATTCCCGCTAGTAGCCATTCCCCGCGCGAAAAATCAAATTAGACCGGCGCCAGCAGTCCTGAAGCGATGGACGTCCTCGCCGCCGCAGCCACCACCATGGATTCCGAGGGAACCCTGTCATCCGCCGCCGCCCCAGACTCCCCGTTAGCCACGACGATAGCCACAATGGAGGCCGCAGCTCCGGCGGAAGAAAAGCGTGCCGCCACCGGCGGCCGGGACGCTAAGCCGAAGGCGGCAAAGAAGGTGTTGTCCAAGAACGAGAAAGGCGTCGAGGTTGCGAAGCGTAGAGGCCGGCGCAGGAACCAGAAAGAGAGGAATGCAGCGGCCGCCGCCATGGAGGCCACCCAGCAGGCGTGGCAGATGCAGCTGAAAGCCGGCGCCACGCAAGTAGGCCTCCATCCGAGCATAGAGGAGGCCTACATGCCCATCAAGTGAGAGGGGCTCGCCGACGTCGCTCCCCTGGCCTCGTCGGTAAGCTCTTCCCAGCTGCGTCCTGGAACGCCCGCTCCCTTGCAGGTCCACGCGGCATCGCAGTTCGCCTCCGACATGGCACCGGTGTAGTTCAACGGGGCGCCGGTTCCCCACCTCGTACCCGAGGTCATAAGGCTACCAAGGCCGATCTAGCCCGGGAGGCAGCTGCCATTGCGTTCACCCAGAGCTTGGAGAAGTTGATGGCCGAGAATCAAGCCGCCATGGTGAAAAGGGACGAGAAGAAGCGTCTAGAAAAAAGGCCGCAGCTGCCATCTACCTCAAACTCACCAAAGAAGTCATTGAGGTCCAAAGGATGGACGTCGAGGCAAAAAAGGCAGACGCCGAGGCCAGGAGGATGAACGCCGAGGCCAAGACCCGTGCAGAGGACATAAGGATCATGCTAGCCGACTTGAGCAGCGTCGACGACGACAACATGACTTGGTTCATGAAGAGGTGCGCCGAAATCCGCGCGCGAGACGCCTGATCTGCGGCGCCAATGTCTAGCACCATGGCCTCCTTTTTGGACTTCATATGCTGTTCTGGCCTTGTTGTGCCCCTTTTGGACTTCATTTTGTGTCGTACCATGTGCAAAGTATGATGAACTTATTTCAGACCTTAATTTGAGCTAATTTGATGCTATAATTTTGTACAAATTTGAGCTAATTTGAGGCTATAACCTCTTTTCTGAATTTTCTGAAACTAAACTGGCCCGTGCCGGAAAATCTGTCGGCCGGCTGGAACCATCCCAACGCAAACGGACATATGAACATTTCGCGGTTCACAGTACGTCGGCCCGCTGGAGATGTCCTAAGGAGCAGCGACCTGGCCACAGCCATCGGCTCCGTGTCAGAGCCAGATTTCGTGCTCTGTTGCTGGACCTCCCATCGCGCCGCCCTCAACGCCGCCATCTCCGGCAAGTGCCCCGTTGCTACAGAGAACCTCATCCATGCTGTCCTCGAACGGGCCTACGCCCATGACCTCCAGCTGCTCAACTCATGCTTCTTCCCCATCAACCAGTTACGGGTTGTGTACGGAAAATTATGCGGAGTTTGGTCCCGTGTGGCGACTGGCGATATGCCGTTTCCTTCCTCCTGATGCTTCTCTTCCGATCCATCCCAAAATCCGATACCTTCTCTGATCCACCTCCGTTCCTATCTCTCCACCCCTTGATCTATCTCTTCTAATCAATTTTCTCAGTTCCCTGTAGTCTCCACCACGTTCTCCTCCAAAATCCCCCAAAAGAAGAGAGAGAGAGAAAAGAAGATTTTGCTACGCAATCTTGTTGGTGCTCTACCGCTTTACATCAACGCCCGTGACCTCGATCCATTGTGACCGGATCTATTTCATCCCGTTCTTTATCCTGTTTATCTCCCGACGTCTGTACGTGACAAACTCGCTTAGCTGTTGCCAGATCTCTGTCTTCCGCAAGATTTTTTTGGAGCAATTGGTTCTGTTCCCCATCTCTTGAAGAGCAGCCCACTGATTTCTGAAGGAGATTTAGCACCAATTGGTCCTTTCTTCTGAGGCAAGACCAACTGTCGCTCATAACTACACTGGAGAAAAGTACAGTCAAGCACATATCTGGTTGGAGATTCGAGGTTCAGATATACCAAAGCCAACTCTGAACCTGCAGCTGAATTTCATGTGACCACCACTCGGAGAGCCACCCGATAGAGCCACCACTAAAGGAGGCCGAGTTCTAGGTGCCAGTCTGGAAGTTGATGTTGGAGGCCCTAGCACCATGGCTGTCTCCATTGGAGACACTTGCACCATGGCTGCCACAACCGGAGAAGCTAAAAATGCGGCACTGGTAGCAGCTATGAAACTCATAGGCTGGAACTGCCGGGGTGTTGGTAAGGACCTCGACAGCTCAACTAAGATGGAGTACCTTGCAAGGTTGATGAACTCCACGGGTGCGCAGATCACTTTTGTTTCAGAAATAAGAACATCGAGGTACAATTCTTCTCATCTTAATTCTCGTTTTAATACTGCTGATAGCTTTGTGGTTCCGTCCAATGGTCGTTCGGGAGGTCTCTGGTTGCTTTGGTCCGATGATGTGTGTGTCTCTGTCAAGCTCTCTAACCATTATATGATATTAGCTCTAGTTAGCAATAGAACTACTAATGTAGATTTTGCCCTGGCTTGCATTTATGGAGATCCCCATCATCGGGACACTAGGGAGATTTGGGATCATGTTTCCAATTTTGTTAATGATAACCTTGGGAAGCCAGTTCTTTGTCTAGGTGATCTGAATAACATCATGTGTGATGTGGACACCACTTCTATTAATGTAAATAAGTATCGCATGCGCGCTTTCAACTCTTATGTCAAGCAATGTGGTCTATTTGATTTGGGGTTTAGTGGGCCTGCTTATACCTGGACAAATATGCGTTTTAATTCTAAACCTATCTTTGAAAGGCTTGATCGTTGTATTGCTAATGCAGAATGGTGTCACGTGTATCCAAATACTAATGTGTTCAATTTACCAATCATTTACTCTCTAAGTGATCATGCACCAATTCTGCTTTCTACCCATTCCCAATCTAGTAGACCTAAGCTTCATTTTAAATTTGAGAACTGGTGGACATTTGAGGATGACTTTCAAGGTATTGCAAAAAAAGCTTGGGTCTCTTCGGTTAACAAACCTTTCCATGCTAGAACTGCTAATCTTGCAGGAAGTCTAAAAAGGTGGTGCAAGAAGAAAAAACCTTTGCAACAGCAACTTCATTGTATTCAAAATCAGATTAATGAGATACAGATGAAGCCGGTGCATCTCCAAGATCTCCACCTTCAGGCAAGTTTAGTTTCCCAGTATGAAGATAATTTGAGCAAGCTCGCTGAATTTTATAGGCAACGTGCAAAAAAACACTGGGCAACCAAAGGTGATAGAAACACATCCTTCTTTCACAATGCTGTCCAAAAGCGTAAGCGTCGAAATCGTATTATTTCCATTAAATACACCAATGGCAATAATCTGTTTGATCCAGATGATATTGCAAGGGAGTTTGTTAATTATTTCAAGACTATTTTTCGCTCCTCTTCCACTAACAATGACATTCCCAACTTAGAAACAACAATGCCACAAGATGCAAATGACTTCACAAATTCGATACCCGATAAGCAGGAGATCTGGGAAATTCTCAAAGCCATGAAGAAGAATGCCTCTCCGGAACCTGATGGATTCAATGTTGGCTTCTACCTTTCGGTTTGGAGTTGGATAGGAGATGATGTCACCAATGTGGTAAGGAACTTCTATACTACAGGTATTTTGCCACCTCATCTCAATGATACTCAAATTGCCCTCATTCCAAAGAAATTTGCTTGTCATATGCCTTCTGATTTTAGGCCAATAAGTTTGTGTAATGTCATTTACAAAATTATTGCGAAATCTTTAGCTAACAGATTGAAAGAGCACCTGCCGGATTACATTCACCCTTCTCAACAAGCTTTTATACAAGGCGGACGCATTAGCAACAATATTATAGTCGCCCAAGAAATTGCTCACTCTTTCTCGTTGTCTTCTTGGGATAGCTTTGACTTTATGCTAAAAATTGATCTTGCAAAGGCTTTTGATAGAATAGAGTGGCGTTTCATACTCTCAGCTCTTGCTCGCAAAGGACTTGCTGGTCATTTCATAAAATTAGTGCATGCTTGCATTTCTTCACCGACTTTCTCTGTTATCATTAATGGACAATCTTTTGCGAGGTTTAAAAGTAGTAGAGGAATAAGGCAGGGTTGTCCTTTGTCGCCATATCTCTTTGTCCTTGCAGTGCATGAATTATCTTTGACGCTACAGGATGCTCTGCAATCCAACATCCTCACAGGTATTTCCCTTGGACCGAATTGCCCTCCAATTCACTCTTTGATGTTTGCCGACGACTTGATTGTTTGTGGAAAAGCAAATGTGGAAGAAGCTAGTGCTATTTTCAATATCATAGACCATTTACATCGGGAATCGGGGCAAACTCCTAAGCTGGAGCAAATCTGGAATTTTGTTTAGCAAAAATGTTCCCTTGCAGGTCAAACAAGATATCAAAACAATCTTTCCGGTGCCAAACATTGATGAGTCTTTTGTTCATCTAGGTCACCCACTTGTTCTGCCATGCAAAGATAGATCAGCAACTTACAATTTTGTTTACGACAAATTCAAATCCAAGCTTAGTGCATACAAAGCCAATAGACTCTCACATGCAGCCCGATTAACTCTCATAAAATCTGTTTTCTCTTCTATACCTATCTACTACATGTCCAACATTCTGTTCTCCAAAAAGTTCCTCGCTAAACTGACAGCCATCATTAGGAATTTCTGGTGAACAGGTGTTCAAGATGATCGGACAACTAAAAGCTTGTGCCTTAGAGCCTGGGCTGATGTGTGTACTGCAAAAAATATTGGGGGACTTGGTGTTAGAAATATGCAGGCTATCAATCAAGGTTTAATCCTATCAGCAGCTTGGAGATTCGCAAAGGAGCCGCACAATCAGGTTGCTCAAATACTTAGAGCAAAGTATCACCATGACACATCCATATGGAGGGCCAAGTCAAACATGCCAAAATCAGCCTTCTGGTCGGCGGTTCTCAAGGTGAAGCCTCTTTTGATTTCAGCTTCAATTTGCCAGATTGTTGATGCAGTTCCGTTTGGAGCTCTCCTTGGTTTATGGGTTGGGAAACTATTTATGATCACCTCATAATACAACAACACCCTTTTGTTTATCCTGCTATTGTTAGAGATCTTTGGGTTCCGGGCCAAAAGAGATGGAATGAAAATTTAATTACTTCTCTTTTCAGCCAAGAAACAGCCAATGCAATTCTTCAAACGCCTATAATTGATGCAGATGGACAAGACATACTTGTTTGGAAACTAACCCCTATAGGTATTCACTCCCCAAAAAGCGCATACAAGCACTGCTACAACAATCTCCAACTTCCTCCAAGGCAACGTCCAAAAATTGTCCCCCAACAGGTCATCTCCCTTCTTAACCAGGTTTGGGACGATAAAGAAATGGCACCAAGAATTCAAACGTTTGCTTGGAGACTTCTCAGGAAAGCACTCCCCACAGGTAAGAGGGCAAGCAGGTATTCTAAACACATAAAAAATAATTGCTCTAGATGTGGTAATCAGGAAGATGAAATGCATATGCTTTTTTTATGCCCATTTTCTAGAGCAGCTTGGTTCTGCTTTCCGTGGTTCATTAAAACTGAAATCCTAGGCGAACATCATCGCACAGTTCCTGATATGTTACATGCTTTGCTAGCATCTGGACATCCTCAAATAAATACAACTACACTATATACTTTTTTATGGTGTCTATGGAAAGCTTGAAACGATACTCTGTTTTGCAGGAAAACCAACATGCCTGTGCAGGTGTTTGCAGCAGCTGATGCCATTATCAAGGCAACCAAAACAGAGATTTTTAGCCACCCTGATCACCACATGAAAGAGCAGTCTCCAAATAGCACACAACAACCTCCATCGGCTACTCAGGTCCAGGACACTGAATTTCCAGCAGGGAATGTCATTTTCAGCGACGCTGCATGGGAGAAGCAAGGAGATACAACAACGAGTCAAGCAGGGCTAGGAGTAATCATCCACTTCCAGGAGAATCAACATCTCCGTCAGCTGCAAGTTTCGGCTCTCTCACCTCCAGTATCTTCTCCACTACATGCGGAGACTTATGGTCTACTTCTAGCTACAAAGCTAGCAGATCTACTGCAGGTCCAAGACCCTCGCTTCTATACTGATTGTGCAGTCTTAGTTTCAGCAGCTACGACAGTATCGGTGTTTGCAACTCAAGGACATTGGGAGATCAGGCCAGAGCTGGCAGCAATACGATCCTCTCCTTCTTTTTGGTGCAACAATATTTCTCATATCAACAGGAGCAGAAACATCAAAGCTCATCATTATGCTCGTTTAGCTTTGAGAGTTCAGACTACGTCCTTGGCTGTCCGTTGCTTAAGTGATGACACAAGGAACTGTCCAAACAGGGATGTCCTCTCTGTATCTAGCGTGACTCCATTCACACTCCTATCTGTAAAATGTTCTTAATATAATAAAATCTTTTGTGTTCAAAAAAAAAGTCTGTGTCACCGTGTAGTTTAGCTTTCTGCTAATGTATTATACAATATAACTCCACTGAGTTTCTATACTAATTTTTTGAATTCTTAATTGAGGCATTAAGATAATTTGTACTGATGTTCGAGAGGTTAGTTTAGACTTTTTCACAACTCAATACCATGAGTAAGTCTAAATTTCATAAGCTCAAAAGAATAGGAGAAACAATTTCTACTAGCTTCTCCCTACCGGTGCTTCTCCCCACCGAAATCTATAAGTGGGCTTCTCCATAAGCAGAAGCCTAAAAGAAGTGATCCTAAATACATGTGGAGCTGGGCCGCTCTCGCCCCTCCCCTTTCTCCTATGTTCTCCAGTTCCAGGGCCGGAAGGCCCCTCCCCTCTCCTCTCCGGTGAAGGCCGGCGACGAGCAGGGCGAGGGTCCCTCTCCTGTGTATAGAAGTAGTCTAGTTTAGTCTGGTTTTTCTTGCCTTTGTGCTGTCTCGGCGGATGCCGTTGTTTCGGCCTTGTGCTGGGAGAGAGACGCCGGAGCTTGCGTCCAAGATCTGGTGTCGTCGGTGCGTCCTTTCTGTCGTGGTGCTCCCCTGGTTGGAGCCGGAAGCGATGGAGTGGGGCGGTGCCGGAATCTCCACGAATAAGGGCGCTTTTGCAGATCGTTTTGGTGCTTTACATCAAGAGTTTTGTTGGAGAGTGCTGGCCATCCGCGATGGTTGCTGGCCGGCGTTCTCCAGGAGGACTCTATTTCTGCTGGCCGAAGGGCGGTCGACATCGAGCTCATCCTCACCGGACTTGGGTGCAGAGCAACGCCGCTCGCCGGGAGTTTCGCTCTGCGGCGATGGAAGGGCGGTCTCTGCCACTCCGGTGACTGTTCTGGCCGAAGGGCGGCCGTGTGTGGCTACGGTTCATTCCGGCCACCGTCTTCTACCTCCTGGCTTGATGCCGTTTTGGAGGCCCCTCTGCTCGGAAGCCATGGTTGAGTGCCATGGCAGCCTCGAAGCCCCAAGTGGCCCTGTCCCCGGCGGCGGCGAGGTGGTTCCCGAGCACCTTGAAGGACCTGATCACGTTTTGCAATATGTATTAGAGGTCCTTCTTGAAAACGTGCAAGGACCTGGTTGTATTTTCGTTTATGGTTTGGGTCCTGTTGTAATCTTCTGTGTTTTGTCACTTCCATATTAATGAAGGGTCGGGGTCCTTCGGGACCCTTCTATGTTCAAAAAAAAAAATACATGTGGAATCTATTTGCTATGCTTCTGAAATAATTAACTTCTACGAGATTTTGTCACAATTTTAATTAAACTTCAACTGTATATAAAATTAAATTAAATTTTATAACATGGCAAAAGGACGTAACACAAATCGCGATGCATACGCACAATAGATGTCTGCCCGGTAAGACCCGACTCCGTGAGAAAAATTGGGTTATTTATTTTCACGACTAGTTTAGGGACACCACTAGCGAGGGATACACTGTAAGGATATACTCTACCCTAACCTATTTTTGGATAACAATGACACCGTAGCTAAAGTGTGGACTAATGTTACCTACTAGTGGATACACATGTTTTAGTCCATGAATGGTTTTGGAAGGTGATCAGAGAACCCCCATTTGTTGAAGAAAAGATGTGCCGATGTTTTTACTTAATTCTCTCTTATTTATATTTGAGTCAATAGGAAACATTGCACTATCAAGAGGGGTGATCTCGATGAGCTTGATGGGGATGTGTAAGGGTACATTGCAACTAAGTGTGTTTTTGGTAATTAATGACAATCATCTATGGACTAATGTTTTCTTTGTGATTATATGAAGGAATATTCCATAGGTATTTCTTGAAATCCATATGTTGTGTGGATGCCATGAATGTAGTGTTATATCTTTGGTATTGGCATCAAGTATGGATGTCATCAAGGCTGAGAAGGGAAAGTTCAAGATGAGCATATCGAAGATATCATACTTGAAGCTTGTCGTCCATTTGGTGATAATGGACATGTGAAGATGTTCCTCAATGTAGATTTCCATCATGGTGTATGGGGGAGCATTTGTGAGTCTTCACGAAACAACAATGATCAAGTGAGGCATTCCGGTTTGAGTGGAGCTTGAAGTGTTGTCATCAAGATCAAGCGGGATGCGCAAGGCAAAGGTATGGTCTTGCTAGGTTTTCCTTTTACCGGTCTCAAGGTGATTGTTGGGAGACCGGGTTATAGGATAGATAGCCGCACTATCAAGAGGGGCTTTTGGCTGAGTAACTTGATCACATCGTCTTAGGGAGCTCAATCTTTTGCATACTTTACATTCCTATATTCTTGTTGCTTCTTGGTGTTTCTCTGTGTGAGGTTCTTGAGCTTGTTGCTAGCTTTTCAACCAGCTCAAGTTCACCGAAAACGGAATCCGCATGCATCTTCTATTGCGTTTTCGAGTTTGGACGTCTTTACCGTTTCTTGACGTTGGGAGGCTCCCTCTTTACCGTTTTGTGGGGTTCTATTCGTCATTATCTTTCCAACAAAATTGGTTTCATCTCAATCGGAGTTCGGAAACTTTGTCAAAAGTTAAGTTCTTTCGAGAAAACTGCGTTTGAGGGGTTCTGGCGATTTCGGCGCTGAAACCGGTGGTGCCGGCTCTCCTGCCGGAATATATCGGAGAGCCGAAATGGTTCCAATTTTTCCGGAACATGTTACAGTACACTGTTTCGGCAAAACCGGTCTCGTTCCGGCAAGGGAACCAGCATGCCAGTTTCAGAATCGGTCCAGCCTCATGTGCTGGAGATTTTCGGCGGCGATTTCGTTCAGCTGCTTTGCTCGCCGGACCATTCCGGCATGTGAACCGGCGGTGCCGGCTTTACCGCTGGTACGGGTCGCACGAATTCCCCAAATGACTAGTTTTCCCCCCTTGGACTATAAATAGTCATTCTTCCTCCTTGAGGAGGCAAGGTCAACCATTCTTTTTGCTCTCTCTCTCCTACTACGTTGTGAACCTCAAAAGCTTGCTTCCTCTCCATCCCTCCTATGATTCTTGCATATTCTTGAGGGATTTGAAAGAGGGGATCTAGATCTACAACTCCACCAATCCTCTTCTCCTCTTTGTTAGGGGAACTCTTGTGATCTAGATCTTGGAGTCATTTGTTGATTTCCTCCTTTGTTCTTCCTCTCTAGTTCCTCCATAGCATTTGTTGCTTTGGTGGAATTAGACTGTGAAGGATTTGACCACCTTTGGTGTTCTTGCTTTTGCATCCTTGCATAAGTGTTGAGCTCTCCATTACGATTCGTTCGAGTGAGAGACCGTGAGCTTGTTACTCTTGGAGGGGTTACCTCCTAGTTGGCTTGGCGGTTGGTGCTCCGGTGATCTCTTCGTGGAATATTGTGAAGAGGCTCGGGCTTCTCCTTCGTGGAGCTTGTGAAGTGGTTTTGGATCTTGCCATCTCCGGAGTGGAGGAAAAGCTAACCATAAGGGAAAGGCGTTTGTCCTTCGTGGTATTGGCTTGGAGAAGAAGGTGAGCTTCGTGGCGTTCGGGAGACCTTCGTGGTATCCCACATCTCTCCAACGTGACGTACCTCACCTTGTGTGGGGGAACACTAGAATACATATTCATCTCCGCGCGCCTCGGTTATCTCTATACCCGAGTTTACTTTCCATGTGATAGCCATTGTGCTTGATGTACTTATATCTTGCTATCACTTGTGTTACATATATCTTGTGCATATCTTACTTAGTTTGAGTTGTTGTTATTGCACTTAGTTGAGCCTAGCATATTTAGGTTTTGTGCTTGTAAAATAAATGTTAGTTTAATTCCGCATTCTTACAAGACAAATCTGTAATAGTTTTTAAAATGACTATTCACCCCCCCTCTAGGCGACATCTCGTCCTTTCAGGATGTTGCCACAGACTTATATACACATCCTATCGCATATTCTTCACACAAAGTGTTGAGAGGTATAGTTGTTCAAAGAAAAAAGTTGTTTGAGCAATCTCAAGGAACTTGACATGGAGCTCGGCATACCGACCCAGGCGCCGTACATGTCGGCACCCTGCCCGGTCTGCCGGGTGCTGCTACCGGGTCGCCCGGCCTCTGGCCCAGTATGCCGGGTGGGATGCCGAGTTACCTGGCCTCCTGGTCGGTCCTGATGTGCAATATGTGGGGTGGCCTCGACCCTGTCCTCGACTGACTCTTTTTATTGGGATGGCTATATAAGCCAAGCCTTCTTCCGAAGGGGTAGGTTGACCTATGCAAAAGCTGAAGATATTTCTCTCGATCTCACTCCAAAAGCTTGAGATCTCCCTCCTCCACCAATCAAACTCAAATCCCTTCTGGGAAAGGCTTGAGGAGGCTTAGATCTACGATTACACCAAGCCAAATCTCATTCCCCCTTGAGTTCATCGAGATAGCTTGTTACTCTTGGGTTTATGGAAACCCTAGGAGGCTAGTGTCACTAGGAAACATCCGGGTTGTGGATTTTCTCCAAGAAGAAGTTTGTGAGGGTTTGGATACTACTTTTAAGTCTACCACGAGTGAGAGAGTTATTACTTCATGGGATAGGCTTCGGAGAATAAGGTGAGCCTTTGTGGCATTGGGAAATCTTTCGTGGGATCCCACACCTCCCCAACGTGACGTACCTTCCTCCCAAGGAAGGGAACACAGGGAATACATCTTCGTCTCCACGTGCTTCGGTTATTTCTAACCGATCTCTTTACTTGTGTTGTTTACTCTTGTGATATCCTTAATTCTTGAACTATCTTGTATCATCATGTAGGTTGCCTCACCTAGTTTGCATTAGGCTCACTTACTATTCCGCAATGCCTAAACTTGCAAAAGAAATTGAAAATTTGTAGAACCTATTCACCCCCTCTAGGTTACCATCTCTATCCTTTCATACACCTCCAGGATCACCTTCCTAAAGGGCCCGAATCTTTTTCATAGGGAAAAACATATTTATACTCCCTCTCTCTCGAATTAGATTTCTCAGATTTGTGTAGATTCAAAATATTTAGACACGAAGACAGGTCTAGATACATGTGTATCTAGAAAAATCTGGGACAAGTAAGTTGGGACAGAGGGAGTATTAAGGATCAATATAGTACAATTGTGGTTCATGATGTTAGAATTGGTGCTCTAGAGTCATCATATACATTTTTTTATTCGTAACATTTAATCCTTTATATAAAATATTGCACTTGTTGTTGTATATGATCCACCTATGGAACATTGTGCTTAATTTTTTTATGAATATTCTTGTCCTTAGTTGTTTGAGGTTGTGTTAGACACATACTGCAAAGACTAATGGGTTAAGGTGGACGATGACTAGGTTGTTGGAGATATGCCCAAGAGGCAATAATAAGAGTGTTTATTATTATATCTTAGTTTTCATGATAAATGTTTACATCCCATGCTATAATTGTATTAACCGGAAATATTAATACTTGTGTGTTTTGTAAACATAAAGAAGTCCCTAGTAAGTCTCTTGTTAAACTAGCTTGTTGATTAATAGATGATCATGGTTTCCTGATCATGAACATTGGATGTTATTAATAACAAGATCATATCATTAGGTGAATGATGTGATGGACATACACCCATAGTAAGCATAGCATATGATCAAGTCATTTATGTCTTTATGCTTCTAGCTTTAATATGCATAGTAACTTAATCCTTCGACCATGAGATAATGTTAATCACCTACACTGGATGGATGCTTTGATGACACCAAACACTACTGCGTAAATGGGTTGTTATAAAGGTGGCATTAAGTGTTCGGAAAGTATAGGGTTGAGGCACGTGGGTCAAGAGTGGGATTTGTCCATCCAAATGACGGATAGATATACTCTGGGCCCTCTCAGTGGAATGACATCCAATTAGCTGGCAAGCATATGACTGGCTCACAAGGGATATCATATCACGGTACGAGTAAATAGTACCTATCGGTAACGAGGTTGAACTAGGTATGGAGATACCGAAGATCAAACTTTGGATAAGTAAAATATCGCGAGACAAAGGGAATTGATATTTTATGTGAATGGTTCTTTCGATCACGAAGTCATCATTCAATATGTGGGAGCTATTATGAATCTCCAGTTACCACTATTAGTTATTGATCAGAGAGGAGTCTCGATCATGTCCGCATAGTTCTCGAACCGTAGGGTGACACACTTAAGAATTGATGTAGTTTTAAGTAGATATGTAATATGGAATGGAGTTCTAATGTTGTTCGGAGTCTCGGATGGGATCCAGGGCATCACGAGGAGTTCCGGAATGGTCCGGAGAATAAGATTCATATATAGGAAGTCACTTTCCAAGTTTGGAGATGATCCGGTGCATTTATGGAAGGCGCTAGAATATTCTAGAACCTTCCGGAAGAAAGCACCATGGAAGGTGGAGTCCCGGATGGAATCCACCAACCCTCACTAGTAGGAAAAGCCTCATTAGTGGCGCACGAAAATGGGCTTCTGTGGCGCACGGGAGGTGCGCCACAGAAACGTCGCCACAAAAATAAGGTTTCTGTGGCGCATCTGGCTGTGCGCCACAGAATTAAGGTTTACGTGGCGCACCGGGTCCCGTGCGCCACGTAAATAAGTAGTTCTGTGGCGCATGAGATGTAGCTGCGCCACAGAAATAGGTGCGCCACAGAACTATGTTTTGGTGCGCCACAGAACAATCTACAGGTATACTCGATTTTGTGCTCCCTGGTGTATTATACAGGTTTTATACTGGTTTTATACACCGTATACAGGTTATATACTGATATAATATAGACAGATATAATATGGACATATATAATCATCACACCATCATCACATTACTTAGATCCCGATCGAGTTATACATATAGCTCCATACAACTCATAATCCATGCAAATTAAGAAAGTTCTCATCATCTCTAGATACAAACGAAGTGACACCGGCTGCCGCCTACACTAGGATGAAATAGAGTACCGCCGCGACGATGGTGAGCAAGAGCGAGAGCACAAGGAAGGTCTTCATCTTGCTCTTGTTCGCTTGGTGAGCCCTCCACTTGGCAACCGCCTCGTGTCTAGTCGGGTACCCTTTGTAGCGATTGCCGCCGAACTTGTGCACCTGTTTCTTGCACTCCTCCCACTCCTCGTACACTCCCGGAACCCGCCCTCGAACACGACGTAGTACGTCATCTCTATGGACACAAGGCATATTAGTATATAACGCAATGGAAAGAGTTAGAGGGTTCACATGCATACATATTCACAAGAATTAAAGCAAGGAAATAATAATAAACCTAAAAGACATATAGCATCGGTATCACATAAGTAATATGGTTCAACGATAACGACTACAATAGTAATTGAAGTCCAACAACGACGACCACCGTTTCGAGCAAATTAAGCAAGTTTAGTTTACAACACGGTACAAATTGTCCATCGATTCAAAGTAATGCTAGGCACACCGGCCTCGGTCAACGAGACGTCTTCTTGAGCGGCTCCGGGAACGGCTTGTACAAGTCCTTCGTCGTCCACGTACTTCCATCACCCTGCCTATGTAGGCGTTCTTCGATATCCCTCTTAGACAACCCTCTGAGTTGGTGTAAGAGCCCCGATGCGTTGGATACATCTTGTAAGATAATTTCCGAGAGCTTTACTTGGATGCGATGGAAGTCTTCTCTAAGATCATCATCATTGATTTGCCTCGACATTTTAATGGGGTCTCGCTTACTAGGTGGCAAAGACATCATCTCTGCATCCTCGACAAACCCTTTAAGGTGATGGAGGACATAGAAGGCCTCCTTAATGCTGCCAGCCGGCTGCTTGACACAAGGGAAGTCGATCACGTGCTTGAACCCGGGCTTTTTAGTGTCCGGCCTGATATGTTGCCCATTCTTGTCGAAGGTGCCTCCATTTTTGGAGTAGCCAAGGATAGCCTCATCGAGAACACCCCTTATTCTCTTGTAGTCTTTCTTCATCGTCGTACTCGACGAGTCGAAATACTGGGCTAGTGACCACTTCGGATCTAGGATGATGAGTGTGCAGTATTTGTCCCTGCTCAACACATGCAATTGAAATGGAATGTTGGAAATGATCGGCAATGGAAGAAATATATAAGAAAGCATAAGTTACGACGGCCGTGAGCGAATGTGTACTTACTCGGGAAAGATAGGCAGAAGAATGGTGTTGCTCTCTTTGTACATGAGCATGAAGTTCTGGAGGTATCGCACCGCCTTGGTCCGTGTCCTTGAGCCGTCCTGGAGCTGGCTATCGCGCATGTAGTAGGGATCCGCTACCGCGATGTGGCGGGGTCTCTCTCTGTTGATCTTCATCTGAAGATTGATCGCGTATAGGCGGACCAAGTTATAGTCGAGCCGTTTCGAGTGAAATAGGCTGAAGACGTCCTTGAACGCTATGAAGAAGATATCCGCGGGGTCTTCATTGACGAAGTTCTGGTCGGACGGCACCTTGACTGAGAACACCGGGTAATTTGGATCCTTTTCTTTAAGAAGGACGCTCTCTAGATAAATAATAGTGTTCTGCAAAGGGAGCATTGGTCCACTTGCGAGGTGTTCCATGTCCGGAGAGCGATATCGAGTTTACCGGCTTCATGACACCGGGGCAAGCCATCCGGTGTAGGTGGTACCATGTCGTCGGCCGGATCCTCTTAGGAGCAGGCTGGCTCGAAGATGCGCCCTTCTTGGCTCCTCTCTTCCTTGCCTTCTTCACCTGACCTACTGGGGGTGCTGGTGGTGCTGATGGTGGTGCTTCGGGTGCTGGTGGTGCTTCTGAGGTCGCTGGGGTTGATTTGGGTGGCTCCTCTCTGTGGGTCCTCCTTCCCTCAACTGATGCTTATACTTTTTCAGTTTGATCATGCCCTTAGGTCTGGATTTTGGAACTGGGAGAACTTGTGTAGTGTATGTGAACACACCTAGCTGGTTCAAGCCATCTGCTCGCTTCTTCTTCCCCGAACCCGGCAGCGAGCTTCCCTCTCTTGCACACTTCTCCTACGATACACTAGCAACTCCTTGTCTGCCCTACCCATAGAAAAAGTCTTGGAAAGAGTGGCATCCCTAGAGCCAGAGGCACCAAGGGAGCCAGTGCTCCTCCTCTTTGCACTCCAGGACAGGTTGTCCATGTTTGGTGTGGTTTTCAGGTTCACTACACTAGGAATTTATATAGGATGGAGGGCATGCACAGAGGGTATGAGAACACAAGCTGAACAATTGTGTTACATAGGACAATGCCATCAGTTTCTTTTTTTGAATTGTGATGTCAATTCACAAGAGGGAGAATATTCTCCAAAATGGGTCAGAGACAAGCCATTGGGAATATTCCCCAAAATGGGTCAGGAGAGCCTGTCCATTTTTGGTTCAGGAATATTCTTCAAAATCTGTCATATTTGGTCAGGAGAGACAATGCATGTACTGATGGTTCTTGCTAGGCAGATGCATTTTTGGTTCAGAGGAATATTCTTGCTAGGGCAGAGGTGGCCAGAGGTGAACTAAATCCTAGGCAGTAGTAATTGGCAGAGACAGAGAAACAACAACAACATTAGCTTGTTCATTTTTATTTTTATTCCCAAATAGTAGGTTGTAGCTTGTTCATTCAAATAGTAGGCAGTAGCTTCTTTATCTCTAAATTCAAACAGCAGCATTTCATGTACTAGTAGCATTATTATCTTGAAACCCCAAGCAGTAATGGTATATCATGACATGTGACCGATAGCTACTGCCAACATATTCATGAAAGCATCATCCACTGCATTATTTGGGGGAAGCAAAATTGGGCTGCTATAGGATCATAGGCATTCATAGGTTTGGGAAGTGGCCCCTAGCATCACCAAGCTATTAAACCACAACCAAAGCATCAATCATCATAATCTTCTCAACTAACACAGTTCATATATACTATATATACTGTATATATACTGCAACCATCTATGCATTTAATCATGTATTTAATCAGTGGTCATATGTGAACTAAAACCATCTATTTAATCAGTGGCCAAAGGTGAACTAAAACCATCTATGCATTCTTATCTTGCAACCAGGAAGCATGAGCATGATCATTTCATAAATGAATTCAAAACATAAAATGGCAGCAGGAGACACAAGTGATTCACTAGCACATGCAACACACACATGATCACCAACTCTCACCCTAATTCTGTTCTTACTAAATGACAAGATTAATATCTACATTTCTCTGCCTAACATTCACTAACTAACATTCAAAAGCTAAATCAACCAATTCACTAACTACATTCACTAACCAATTTGTATCTGCCAATTCACTAACTACATTCAAAACCTAAATCAACCAATTATTTGTATCTACATTTCTCTGCCAATTCAAATTTAGAAAATGAGCATGAGCTATTGCTATTGCTAACAAATAATTCACATTGCATTAGTATTTCTTCTTGTTTATTCAGCCTTCTTACATGAAATAATCTTCACTACATTGCATTAGGATTCAATCATACAATTACATGGACAAATTCCAAGTTGCGAGCAAGAAGGAAATCACCCAGCATCCCAAAAGCACCAGAAAGAAGGACTAATCGAGCAGGATTGGGGATGGGCACAGGGCAGTGAGGAGGGGGACAAGGGAGTGGGGACAGGGGAGAGGGGCTCTCACCGAATGGCGGCGGCGCAGGGTTGCGGTGGCGGCGGCGTTGTCGTCCTCCTCCTCTGTGGTGGAGGCTCGGGCTCGCGCGTCCCTGCTCGGCGGCGGTGTGGCGGTCCTCCTCCTCCTCGATCTGCGGCGGCGGCGGCTCGGGCTCGGGCGTCCTTGTGGCACCCCCGGGATCAGGGTTAGACAAATACCAGATTTTCGTCTGACATAAGCCTAACCTCGAGCTCGAGAGACTACAGTGAGGGAATTGGTAACACAACAGTGACTCTAGACTCAAAAGAATATATTACAACTCTTAGCAGAGTAAGATCCAAATTATTACACGCAGAGGTCACTGACCCAACATTCAACAAGCAATGGAAGCAAAATATGTTATTCTAAATAACAAGATAGCAAAGGGCTTAAGAAGCTATAACATAAGGCGACGTCCCAGCCCATAAGTCGCAGGCTGCTGCTTGTGAACTCCAAACTAACCGTCGATATTAACGTAGAAACCACCTTCGGCTGCAGAGACTTCATCTGAAACAAAAGCATGCAAAGCTGAGTACAGGGACTCAGCAAGACTTAGTACAACCTTTTAGCAAAGCGGGTATGCGGGCTTTCTAGTAGATCTTCTTTTGCGTAAAGCCAGTTTTCCTTTGTAAGATAAGAGAGAAGAGAAGCTCGACTACTCAGAACCTTTGAAAGGGGATAAGAGAGCGACATCTCTAGCTCTATTGATCATCATATTATATCCACCAATCTTCATCATCTCGAACCACTATCCTCGGATCACCCCCTCAACACCCGAAGAAGGTGTCCGTAAACACACATTGTTTGCCAAGTTTTACGATTAGGTTCATGTTGTCTATGATCACAGAATCCATTCCCAAGTCGTCCGTAACCGTGGACACGGCTTTTCGAAAAGATTTAACCCTGCAGGGGTGCACAACTTTACCCACACGCGCCAACCGACTCTTAGTGCCAACGTATAAGCTCTCTTCCTTGGAAAGCCGGCAGAGGGTGGTTGACCATGACCTTTACCTTGCTGTCGCCGAGACCATGAGTCACGCGCTAAGGATTATTCCGCCGTAACGGGTCAAGTCCCGAAGTCGGTCCTTAACGATGTGAGCCGAGGTGGGTTTCCCCAGAGGCCGCAACCCCCAGCCACCACGACCACGCTTACCTGCCTGTTATGTACCTTTAACTCCAAGCAAAATGCAATGCATATGACCAGGTAACGCACAAACTATGTGACTCATGGAATCTACTAGGCAAGTTAGTGAGTCGAGAGGGTACCATAATAGGGCCTCGTGTGGTTGTACGCTCGATCTTGGTTCAAGAGGCGAGAACTCGGTTCCTAGGGTCGGCAGAAACGAAACAACCCACCACATCCCAATGTGGCCTCTCGTCTGAGCCTTTAATCATGTTTATCATCATCTCTATACTTACCACGTCAACCTGTCATGCTAGATTCATTTCATTGTAAGGCTCCAGTCCGAAGACCGGAGTAGTAGCGTAACAAACTAAGCATGGCTAAGCATAAGAGATAAAGGCTCTCGCGACGCACACATGCCAAACCTAGTTATGCTAGGAGCGGTGGATCGGGGTATCGAGGCTACAAAGGTTGGACATGCAACAGATAGGGTAACTCTATCTATCGATAAAAGACAGTTGAATCGTATGCGATATGTAGGAACCACAGATAAAAGCATTTCGAAATCATAGATGAACCAGGTTAGGGCTTGCCTTGTCCCTCAGCGGATGAGTCCTGTTCTTCGGTAGCGTTGACGTCGGACTCCGTCTCAGATCCTAGCGCGAAGAACCAAACACCGGAAAGGGAAACAAACATTCACGACATGGCATAATGCAATGCGCATACAATATGAATGACATGTCAGATTAATGGAATTCGGTGAACCCTAGGTGCATCGTTGAATTAAAGGGGTTCCGGCATCGGACACCGCCATATGAGAGGGGTTCTTTTAGGGTTTCACTACATTTGCAAGTTCAAAGGTTGTAATGATGTATGAATTACTCCTAAAATTGTAGAGAATGTTTTTCTGAACATTTCGATATATTATACGTCTTTTTCTGAATTAATATGAAAAAGATATGAGCGGGGCCGGGGCCGGTGCGCGCAGGCGCTCGTCGCGGGGGCGGACCAGAGCGAGAGGGAGATGGATAGGGGGTCCAGGAGGACCGCTAGCTCACCAGGAGCGCGGGAAAGTCGACGGCGAGGCCGGAGGTGGCCGGGAACGCCGGCGGGAGGCGAGGTCCGGCGGCACGGGCGGAGCTCGATTCGGTCGATTCGAGCCGCCCCGATGTGCGCTAGTGGTCGGAGGAGGACGGGGGCGACGCGGCGAAGCTCGTGGGCATCTCGGACGAGCGCGGGGAGGGGCAGAACGGCGGCGCCGGCGAGGTGGCAGAGCTAGGGTTTCGGGCAGGGCTCACAGAGAAGAAAGGAAAAAAAGGAGGGGAGGCGAAATGGGGCTTCTCCCCTGGCGGCGGCGGGCCTTTATAGGCGTCCAGGGGGCGGCGAGGCCATCCTGGCCGCCGGCGCCATCGACGGCCGCGGCAGCGCCAGGCAGCTGCCTGCCAGCGTGCGTGGTGAAGAAGAAAGGGGCGATTTTGCCCATAACCCCCTGGGTTTTGGGGATTCTCTGGAAAAAGAAACACAGGGCCAAATTTTGATGATTTTAGGGTATTTTGACCCAAATTTGGAGAGAGTTTTTGCACAAAATTTTATTAGAACAAAACTACAACATTTGCAACATTGTTTCAACACATTTTAGTGCAAAGTTTCTAAAATTAATGCAAATGCATGCAATGCACATGAACAACTAGCAACATTACTTTATTAGCAAATATGGGATGTTACAACTCTACCCCCCTTACAAGAATCTCGTCCCCGAGATTCCTAAGTTTTAGAAAAGAAGGTAGGGTACTCAGATCGGAGACGATCCTCTCGTTCCCAGGTTGCTTCTGACTCAGAGTGATGAGACCACTGAACTTTTAGGAACTTGATGGTTTGACGACGAGTTTTACGCTCAGCTTCATCAAGGATATGGATAGGATACTCTCGATAGGTCAGATCCTCTTGGAGGTCAAGTGTCTCGTGATCAACACCACGGATGGGATCTTTGAAGCAACGTTTGAGTTGGGAGACATGGAAGACGTCATGAACTTCAGGAAAAGTTGGAGGGAGTTCCAACTTGTAAGCAAGTGTACCTCGTTTAGCAAGGATGCGGAAAGGACCAACATAGCGAGGAGCTAGTTTGCCTTTTATACCGAAACGATGGACACCTCTTAAAGGAGTGACTCAAAGATAAGCTTGCTCGCCAACTTCGTAGCGAACTTCTTGATGATGACGATCATAATTGCTCTTTTGACGAGACTGAGCAGCTTTTAAACGTTCTCGGATAATGCCAACTTGATCTTCTGCTTCCTTGATCATGTCCGGTCCAAAGAGCTGTCTTTCACCGGTTTTCGACCAATTCGGAGGGTTCGACATTTCCGTCCATAAAGAGCTTCAAAAGGTGCCATGCCCGAGGCTAGATTGGAAACTGTTGTTATAGGAGAATTCAGCAAATGGAAGGCACTTTTCCCAATTCTTGCCGAAGGATATAACACAGGCTCTGAGCATGTCTTCAAGGATTTGATTCACCCTCTCGGTTTGACCACCAGTTTGAGGATGATAGGCTGTGCTAAAGGAAAGACGAGTTCCCATAGCTTGTTGGAAACTGGCCCAGAACTTGGAAGTAAACAAGCTTCCTC
The DNA here is from genome assembly GCF_022539505.1 of Lolium rigidum. Lineage (NCBI taxonomy): Eukaryota > Viridiplantae > Streptophyta > Magnoliopsida > Poales > Poaceae > Lolium > Lolium rigidum. The sequence goes on along the minus strand of NC_061513.1, from coordinate 220,741,912 downwards.
GGTCAGAGATAATCCTCTTCGGAACACCATGAAGAGAGACTATTCGGGAAACATACAGATCTGCCAACTTGCTAGCAGTAATGTCTTCTCGGATAGGAAGGAAGTGAGCAACTTTGGATAGGCGATCAACGATTACCCATATAGCATTGCTTCCTTTCTGAGTTTTGGGAAGTCCCGTAATGAAATCCATACCAATTTCATCCCATTTCCATTCAGGAGTAGATAGAGGTTGAAGAGTACCGAATTGGTCTTTGATGTTCGAGCTTTTACACGACGGAAAACGTCGCATTCAGCTACAAAGCAAGCGATTTCTCTTTTCATCCGGGTCCACCAGAACCTTTGGCGAAGATCCTGATACATCTTTGTACTTCCAGGATGAATAGATAGAGGAGACTCATGAGCTTCTCGAAGGATAAGCTCTCTTAGGTTCTTTTTCTTCGGTACCACCAAGCGGTTACCAAAGTAGACAACACCTTGATCGTTGACGGAGAACATTTAGCATCTCCACTAGCAATGTTCTCTTTGATCTTAGTGATACCCAAATCACGCTTCTGAGCGGCTTTGATCTGGTCTTCAAGAGAGGGTTTTACCTCTAAGTTAGCAAGGAATCCCTGAGGAACAACTTCAAGATTGAGTCTTGCGAATTCCTCATGGAGGGCAGGTTGACATTGCTTGAGCATCAGATTGTTGCAATATGACTTCCGACTTAGGGCGTGTAAACACCCGGATTTTTAAGTCCAGATGCCTATTATGTCATTCATCGCAATCCCAGGATAATGTTGTTGCGAGGCATA
>NC_061513.1:220728772-220741018 GCF_022539505.1 Lolium rigidum | reverse complement strand
CGTCCGGGATAGGTGGGCCCCACTATGGTACCTGATACGTCTCAAACGTATCTATAATTTCTTATGTTCCATGCTACTTTTATGATGATACTCACATGTTTTATACACATTATATGTCATTATTATGCGTTTTCCGGAACTAACCTATTGACGAGATGCCGAAGTGCCAGTTCCTATTTTCTGCTGTTTTTGGTTTCAGAAATCCTAGTAAGGAAATATTCTCGGAATCGGACGAAATCAACGCCCAACATCTTATTTTTCCCCGAAGGTTCCATAGCATCGAAGAAGTACCGGAGAGGAGCCAGGGGGCCCACACGCCAGGGCGGCGCGGCCAAGGGGTGGGGCGCGCCCCCCTACTGTGTGGGCCCACCAGGGCCCCTCCGAGGCTGCCCTTCCGCCTACTTAAGGTCTCCATCGCGAAAACCCTACACGGATTGACGAAACCCGAGAAAACCTTCCAGAGCCGCCGCCATTGCGAAGCCAAGATCTGGGGGACAGGAGTCTCTGTTCCGGCACCCTGCCGGGACGGAGAATTGCCCCCGGAGTCATCTCCACAGCCATCCCCATCGCCATCTTCACCGCCATCGCTGTCTCCATGATGAGGAGGGAGTAATTCACCCCCGGGGCTGAGGGCTCTGCTGTAGCTATGTGGTTCATCTCTCTCTTTGTGATCTAGTTGAATATCATCTATGTGCTACTCTAGTGATGTTATTAAAGTACTCTATTCCTCCTCCATGGTGTAAAGGTGACAGAGGTGTGCATCATGTAGTACTTGGCGTAGGTTATGATTGTAATCTCTTATAGATTATGAAGTTAATTATTGCTATGATAGTATTGATGTGATCTATTCCTCCTTCATAGTGTGATGGTGACAGTGTGCATGCTATGTTAGTACTTGGTGTAATTGCAATGATCTATCATGAACTCTAAGGTTATTTAAATATGAACATCGAATGTTTCGGAGCTTGTTAACTCCGGCATTGAGGTGCTCTTGTAGCCCTACACAATTAGTGGTGTTCATCATCCAACAAGAGAGTGTAGAGTGGTTTTATTATGTGATCAATGTTGAGAGTGTCCACTAGTGAAAGTATGATCCCTAGGCCTTGTTTCCAAACACCGAAACTCCGTTTATTTACTGTTCGTTGCATGTTTACTCGCTGCCATATTTTATTCAGATTGCTATTACCACTCATATACATTCATACTACTTGTATTTCACTATCTCTTCGCCGAACTAGTGCACCTATACATCTGACAAGTGTATTAGGTGTGTTGGGGACACAAGAGACTTCTTGTATCGTGATTGCAGGGTTGCTTGAGAGGGATATCTTTGACCTCTTCCTCCCTGAGTTCGATAAACCTTGGGTGATCCACTTCACGGAAAACTTGCTGCTGTTCTACAAACCTCTGCTCTTGGAGGCCCAACACTGTCTACAGGAAAAGGAGTGCGCGTAGACATCAAGCACTTTTCTGGCGCCGTTGCCGGGGAGGAAAGGTAAAAGGCACTCAGTCCCAGGTAACTAAGTACTTTTCTGGCACCATTGTGTGAGTGTTCGAAGCTATTTCCTTTAGATCCTGCAATTGCATCTTTTTGTTTCGTGTTAAACACTAGTAAGGCATAATGGAAAACATCTGTGAGCTTTTTGTACTATTTCCTGAGTCAAGACATGAATGGTTTAATGCGAAAATTAAAAACCTATGGAACCTTATTTGCATGCTAGTAGTAATATTAGTATGAACGCTTTGAACACCATTGTTGATAATGATATAGAAAATTCTAAGCTTGGGGAGGTCGGTTTTGATGAAAATGATCTCTTTAGCCCTTCGGGTATTGAGGAGAAAGTTTATGTTGATTATGATATGCCTCCCATATATGATGATTATAATTATAGTGGTCTTTTGGTGCCGCCTACTATGGAGGATAAACTTAACTATGATTACAATATGCCTCCTATATTTGATGATGAGAATACTAATGATAGCTACTTTGTTGAATTTGCTCCCACTACAATTAATAAGAATGACTATGCTTATGTTGGGAGTAGTAATAATTTTATGCATGAGACTCATGATAAGAATACTTTATGTGATAGTTATATTGTTGAGTTTGTTCATGATACTACTGAAAGTTATTATGAGAGAGGGAAACATGGTTATATGCATCTTAATAATATTAAGTTTCCCCACTTTATGTTGAGAATCCTGAAATTGCGCTTGTGTTATTTTTCTATGCTTGTTGCATTATGCCTACATGACTTGTTTATTTACAAGATTCCTATGCATAGGAAGTGGGTTAGGCTTAAATTTGTTTTGAATTTGCTTCTTGATGCTCTCTTTTGCTTCAATCTTATTTCTTGCGAGTGCATCATTAAAATTGCTGAGCCCATCTTAATGGCTATAAAGAAAGCACTTCTTGGGAGATAACCCATGTGTTTATTTTACTACAGTACTTTTGTTTTATATTTGAGTCTTGGAAGTTGTTACTACTGTAGCAACCTCTCCTTATCTTTATTTTATTGCATTGTTGTGCCAAGTAAAGTCTTTGATAGTAAAGTGAATACTAGATTTGGATTACTGCGCAAAAACAGATTTCTTGCTGTCACGAATTTGGGTATGATTCTCTGTAGGTAACTCAGAAAAATCTGCCAATTTACGTGTGTGATCCTCAGATATGTACGCAACTTTCATTCGATTTGGGAATTTTCATCTGAGCAAGTCTGGTGCCTCTATAAAATTCGTCTTTACGGACCGTTCTCGTTTTGAGAGATTCTGCCTTTTATTTCGCATTGCCTCTTTTGCTGTGTTGGATGGATTTCTTTGTTCCATTACCTTCCAAGTAGCTTTGAGCAATGTCCGAAGTGTTAAGAATGATTGTGTCACCTCTCGAACATGTGAATTTTTAATTATGCACTAACCCTCTAATGAGTTTGTTTCGAGTTTGGTGTGGAGGAAGTTTTCAAGGGTCAAGAGAGGAGGATGATACAATATGATCAAGAAGAGTGAAAAGTCTAAGCTTGGGGATGCCCCGTGGTTCATCCCTGCATATTTCAAGAAGACTCAAGCATCTAAGCTTGGGGATGCCCAAGGCATCCCCTTCTTCATCGACAACTTATCATGTTTCTTCTCTTGAAACTATATTTTTATTCGGTCACATCTTATGTACTTTACTTGGAGTGTCTGTGTGCTTTTATTTTCGTTTTGTTATTTTCATTCTCTGAATAAATTCATTCTTGTGTGGGAGAGAGACACGCTCCGCTGTTGCATATGAACACTTGTGTTCTTCGCTTTATCTTTAATGTTCATGGCGAAGGTTGAAACCGCTTCGTTAATTGTTATATGGTTGGAAACAGAAAATGCTGCATGTGGTAATTGGTATAATGTCTTGAATAATTTGATACTTGGCAATTGTTGTGCTCATATAGATCAAGTTTAAGCTCTTGCATCATGTACTTTGCACCCATTAATGAAGAACTACATAGAGCTTGTTAAAATTTGATTTGCATGATCGGTTTCTCTAGAGTCTAGATATTTTCTGGTTTAGGTGTTTGAACAACAAGGAGACAATGTAAAGTCTTATAATGCTTACAATATGTTCATATGTGAGTCTTGGTGCACCGTTTTGTACTTGAGTTTGCTTCAAACAACCTTGCTAGCCTAGCCTTGTATTGAGAGGAATTCTTCTCGTTCATCCAAATCCTTGAACCAAATACTATGCCATTTGTGTCTACCATACCTACCTACCACATGGTATTTCTCTGCCATTCCAAAGTAAATTACTTCATGTGCTACCTTTAAACAATTCAAAACTTTATTACTCCTTATTTGTGTCAATGTTTTATAGCTCATGAGGAAGTATGTGGTGTTTTATCTTTCAATCCTGTTGGGCAGCTTTCACCAATGGACTAGTGGCTTCATCCGCTTATCCAATAATTTTGCAAAAAGAGCTGGCGCGGGGTTCCCAGCCCCCAATTAGTCAACCTTCATTAATAATTCTCTTCACATGTTTTGCTCTGATTCAGTAAGCAACTTAATTTTGCAAATAGAAACTCCTCCATGGTATGAGATTGTTGGAAGGCACCCGAGGATTCGGTTAGCCATGGCTTGTGTAAGCAAAGGTTGGGAGGAGTGTCATCCATAAATAAAACTAAAATACATGTGTAAACAAAAGAGAAGAGGGATGATCTACCTTGCTGGTAGAAATAACGTCCTTCATGGGAGCCGCTCTTTGAAAGTCTCGTTTGGCAAGGGGGTTAGAGTGCCCACTACCATTCGTTGACAACAACAAACACCTCTCAAAACTTTACTTTTATGCTCTCTATATGATTTCAAAAATTAAAAAGCTCTAGCACATGATTTAATCCCTGCTTCCCTCTGCGAAGGGCCATTCTTTTACTTTATGTTGAGTCAGTTTACCCACTTCTTTCTATCTTAGAAGCAAACACGTGTATCAACTGTGTGCATTTATTCTTACATGTTTACCTATTGCACTTGTTATATTGCTTTATGTTGACAATTATCCATGAGATATGCATGTTGAAAGTTGAAAGCAACTGCTGAAACTTATATCTTCCTTTGTGTTGCTTCAACGCCTTTACTTAGAATTTATTGCTTTATGAGTAAATCTTATGCAAGTCTTATTGATGCTTGTCTTGAAAGTATTATTCATGAAAAGTCTTTGCTATATGATTCATTTGTTTACTCATTATCTTCATCATTGCTTCGAATCGCTGCATTCATCTCATATGCTTTACAATAGTATGATCAAGATTATGATAGCATGTCACTTCGAAATTATCTTTGTTATCGTTTACCCGCTCGAGGGCGAGTAGGAACTAAGCTTGGGGATGCTTGATACGTCTCAAACGTATCTATAATTTCTTATGTTCCATGCTACTTTTATGATGATACTCACATGTTTTATACACATTATATGTCATTATTATGCGTTTTCCGGAACTAACCTATTGACGAGATGCCGAAGTGCCAGTTCCTGTTTTCTGCTGTTTTTGGTTTCAGAAATCCTAGTAAGGAAATATTCTCGGAATCGGACGAAATCAACGCCTAGCACCTTATTTTTCCCGGAAGGTTCCAGAGCATCGAAGAAGTACCGGAGAGGAGCCAGGGGGCCCCACACGCCGCAGGTGGCGCGGCCAAGGGGTGGGGCGCGCCCCCCTAGTGTGTGGGCCCACCAGGGCCCCTCCGAGGCTGCCCTTCCGCCTACTTAAGGTCTCCGTCGCGAAAACCCTACACGGATTGACGAAACCCAAGAAAACCTTCTAGAGCCGCCGCCATAGCGAAGCCAAGATCTGGGGGACAGGAGTCTCTGTTCCGGCACCCTGCCGGGACGGGGAATTGCCCCCGGAGTCATCTCCACCGCCATCTCCATCGCCATCTTCACCGCCATCACTGTCTCCATGATGAGGAGGGAGTAATTCACCCCCGGGGCTGAGGGCTCTGCTGTAGCTATGTGGTTCATCTCTCTCTTTGTGATCTAGTTGAATATCATCTATGTGCTACTCTAGTGATGTTATTAAAGTACTCTATTCCTCCTCCATGGTGTAAAGGTGACAGTGTGTGCATCATGTAGTACTTGGCGTAGGTTATGATTGTAATCTCTTGTAGATTATGAAGTTAATTATTGCTATGATAGTATTGATGTGATCTATTCCTCCTTCATAGTGTGATGGTGACAGTGTGCATGCTATGTTAGTACTTGGTGTAATTGCAATGATCTATCATGGACTCTAAGGTTATTTAAATATGAACATCGAATGTTGTGGAGCTTGTTAACTCCGCATTGAGGTGCCGTTGTAGCCCTACGCAATTAGTGGTGTTCATCATCCAACAAGAGAGTGTAGAGTGGTTTTATTATGTGATCAATGTTGAGAGTGTCCACTAGTGAAAGTATGATCCCTAGGCCTTGTTTCCAAACACTGAAACTCCGTTTATTTACTGTTCTGTTGCATGTTTACTCGCTGCCATATTTTATTCAGATTGCTATTACCACTCATATACATTCATACTACTTGTATTTCACTATCTGTTCACCGAACTAGTGCACCTATATATATGACAAATGTATTAGGTGTGTTGGGGACACAAGAGACTTCTTGTATCGTGATTGCAGGGTTGCTTGAGAGGGATATCTTTGACCTCTTCCTCCCTGAGTTCGATAAACCTTGGGTGATCCACTTAAGGGAAAACTTGCTGCTGTTCTACAAACCTCTGCTCTTGGAGGCCCAACAATGTCTACAGGAAAAGGAGTGTGCGTAGACATCAGTACCCTCCGGAACCTTCTAGAACCTCCGGTACAATACCGAAAAATCCTGAAATTTTCTGGTAACCCTGAAAATGACTTCCCATATATGAATCTTATTCTCCGGACCATTCCGGACCTCCTCGTGATTTCTTGGGTCCCATCCGAGACTCCGAACAAACTTCGGTATTCATCTCATATTCTGAATCTACTTATGCGACATCGAACCTTAAGCGCGTCACCCTACGGATCGTGAACTATGCAGACATGGTCGAGACTCCTCTCCGACCAATAACCAATGGCGGGACCTGGAGATCCATAATGGCTCCCACACATTCAGCGATAACTTAGTGATCGATTGAACCATTTACATACGATACCAATTCCCTTTGTCACGTGATACTTTACTTGTCCGAGGTTCGATCATCGGTATCTCCATTCCTAGTTCAACCTCGTTACCGACAAGTACTCTTTACTCGTTACCGTGGTATGTCATCTCTTGTGACCTTGTCACATGCTTGCAAGCTAATTAGACAACATTCCACCGAGAGGGCCCAGAGTATATCTATCCGTCATCGGGATGGACAAATCCCACTGTTGATCCATATGCCTCAACTCACACTTTTCGAATACTTAATCCCATCTTTATAACCACCCATTTACGTAATGGCGTTTGATGTAATCAAAGTACCCTTCCGGTGTAAGTGATACATGATCTCATGGTCGAGGGACTAGGTAACTATGTATCGAAAGCTTATAGCAAGTTGAACTTAATGACTTCATCTCATGCTACGCTTATTTGGGTGTATGTCCATTATACCATTCACCCAATGAAATAACCTTGTTATTAACAACATCCAATGTTCATGATCACGAAACCATGATCATCTATTAATCAACAAGCTAGTTATACAAGAGGCTTACTAGGGACTCCTTGTTGTTTATATAACACACATGTATCAATGTTTCGGTTAATGCAATTATAGCATGGGATGTAAACATTTATCATGAACACTAAGATATAACAATAACTAATTTATTATTTCCTCTTGGGCATATCTCCAACAAGAATATGGCTAGGTATAGACTTAGACAGAAACAGAAACATGTCAATGGGTTGGATCCACTTTGACTAGTGTTAGGTTTTGAGCAGAGGGACACCTTAGGTTATCCCCTCACCTACTGCCTACAAAAGGAGAAGTGGAGTGGAATCGAAAACCATCAATTCGATCCTGTGAAGGTTTTTCCTGTAAGGCATTTGGTACGCGCCACCACCTACCCGTCCTTGGTGACGCACCATTGACTTTCACAATGACACGTCTAGCGGCAAGACACGTGGACTAGACTTGCGTCCCAACAATAAATGCGACTCTGGTTGGTTTCAATACTCTAACCTATATGCATCAAGCTAAGAGTTAGTTGGAGTAAGATGACTTGGAACCGCTGCCGCGTCCTTGAGACTCTGGACACCGGGAGTTTACACCCCCTTTTAGGATCGGCAAGAGGGTGCTGGATAAAGCACACAGGGCCATGCACAACACAGAGACACGAGTTTTTACCCAGGTTCAGGGCGCACAAATGCAAAACCCCTACGTCATGCTTGTATGATCTCCTTGATGGCGTGTAACTCACACGTTCGTTGGGAACCCCAAGAGGAAGGTATGATGCGCACAGCAGCAAGTTTTCCCTCAGAAAGAAACCAAGGTTTATCGAACCAGGAGGAGCCAAGAAGCACGTTGAAGGTTGATGGCGGCGGGATGTAGTGCGGCACAACACCAGGGATTCCGGCGCCAACGTGGAACCCGCACAACACAACCAAAGTACTTTGCCCCAACGAAACAGCTGAGGTTGTCAATCTCACCGGCTTGCCGTAACAAAGGATTAACCGTATTGTGTGGAAGATGATTGTTTGCAGAAAACAGTAGAACAGTATTGCAAGTAGATTGTATTTCAAGAAAGAGAATTGGACCGGGGTCCACAGCTCACTAGAGGTGTCTCTCCCATAAGATAAACAAGCATGTTGGGTGAACAAATTACAGCTTGGGCAATTGACAAATAAAGAGAGCATGACCATGCACATACATATCATGATGAGTATAGTGAGATTTAATTGGGCATTACGACAAAGTACATAGACCGCCATCCAACCGCATCTATGCCTAAAAAGTCCACCTTCGAGTTATCATCCGAACCCCTACGTATTAAGTTGCAAAGCAACGTACAATTGCATTAAGTATGGTGCGTAATGTAATCAACAACTACATCCTTAGACATAGCATCAATGTTTTATCCCTAGTGGCAACAAGACAACACAACCTTAGAACTTTCGTCACTCGTCCTGTGTGTCAATGCAGTGCATGAACCCACTATCGAGCATAAATACTCCTCTTGGAGTTACAAGCATCTACTTGGCCAGAGCATCTACTAGTAACGGAGAGCATGCAAGATCATAAACAACACATAGATATAACTTTGATAATCAACATAACAAGTATTCTCTATTCATCGGATCCCAACAAACGCAACATATAGAATTACATAGATGATCTTGATCATGTTAGGCAGCTCACAAGATCCGACAATGATAGCACAATGGGGAGAAGACAACCATCTAGCTACTGCTATGGACCCATAGTCCAGGGGTAGACTACTCACACATCACACCGGAGGCGACCATGGCGGCGTAGAGTCCTCCGGGAGATGAATCCCCTCTCCGGCAGGTGCCGGAGGCGATCTCCTCGGATCCCCCGAGATGGGATCGGCGGCGGCGGCGTCTCTGGAAGGTTTTCCGTATCGTGGCTCTCGGTACTGGGGGTTTCGTCACGGAGGCTATTTGTAGGCGGAAGGGCAGGTCAAGAGGCGGCACGAGGGCCCCACACCACAGGCCGCGCGGCCGGTGGGGCCGCGCCGCCCTAGGGTGTGGCCCCTCGTGGCCCCTCTTCGTCTCTCCTTCGGACTTCCGGAAGCTTCGTGGCAAAATAGGACCCCGGGCGTTGATTTCGTCCAATTCCGAGAATATTTCGTTACTAGGATTTCGAAACCAAAAACAGCAGAAAACAAAGCAATCGGCACTTCGGCATCTTGTTAATAGGTTAGTTCCGTAAAATGCACGAATATGACATAAAGTGTGCATAAAACATGTAGATAACATCAATAATGTGGCATGGAACATAAGAAATTATCGATACGTCTGAGACGTATCAGCATCCCCAAGCTTAGTTCTCGCTCGTCCCGAGCGGGTAAAACGATAACACGTATAATTTCTGAGTGACATGCCATCATAATCTTGATCATACTATTTGTAAAGCATATGTAGTGAATGCAGCGATCAAAACAATGTATATGACATGAGTAAACAAGTGAATCATATAGCAAAGACTTTTCATAAATAGCACTTCAAGACAAGCATCAATAAGTCTTGCATAAGAGTTAACTCATAAAGCAATAATTCAAAGTAAAGGCATTGAAGCAACACAAAAGAAGATTAAGTTTCAGCGGTTGCTTTCAACTTATAACATGTATATCTCATGGATATTGTCAACATAGAGTAATATAATAAGTGCAATAAGCAAATATGTAAGAATCAATGCACAGTTCACACAAGTGTTTGCTTCTTGAGGTAGAGAGATAGGTGAACTGACTCAACAATAAAGTAAAAGAATGGTCCTTCATAGAGGAAAAGCATCGATTGCTATATTTGTGCTAGAGCTTTGATTTTGAAAACATGAAACAATTTTGTCAACGGTAGTAATAAAGCATATGTATCATGTAAATTATATCTTACAAGTTGCAAGCCTCATGCATAGTATACTAATAGTGTCCGCACCTTGTCCTAATTAGCTTGGACTACCGGATCATCACAATGCACATGTTTTAACCAAGTGTCACAATGGGGTACCTCTATGCCGCCCGTACAAAGGTCTAAGGAGAAAGCTCGCATTGGATTTCTCGCTATTGATTATTCTTCAACTTAGACATCCATACCGGGACAACATAGACAACATGTATAATGGACTCCTCTTTTATGCATAAGCATGTAACAACAATTAATAAATTTCTCATTTGAGACTGAGGATATATGTCCAAAACTGAAACTTCCACCATGGATCATGGCTTTAGTTAGCGGCCCAATGTTCTTCTCTAACAATATGCATGCTCAACCATAAGGTGGTAGATCGCTCTTACTTCAGACAAGATGAACATGCATAGCAACTGACATGAAATTCAACAATGAATAGTCGATGGCGTCCCCAGTGAACATGGTTATCGCACAACAAGCAACTTAATAAGAGATAAAGTGCATAATTACATATTCAATACCACAATAGTTTTTAAGCTATTTGTCCCATGAGCTATATATTGCAAAGGTGAATGATGGAATTTTAAAGGTAGCACTCAAGCAATTTACTTTGGAATGGCGGAAAATACCATGTAGTAGGTAGGTATGGTGGACACAAATGGCATAGTGGTTGGCTCAAGTATTTTGGATGCATGAGAAGTATTCCCTCTCGATACAAGGTTTAGGCTAGCAAGGCTTATTTGAAACAAACACAAGGATGAACCGGTGCAGCAAAACTCACATAAAAGACATATTGAAAACATTATAAGACTCTACACCGTCTTCCTTGTTGTTCAAACTCAATACTAGAAATTATCTAGACCTTAGAGAAACCAAATATGCAAACCAAATTTTAGCATGCTCTATGTATTTCTTCATTAATGGGTGCAAAGCATATGATGCAAGAGCTTAATCATGAGCACAACAATTGCCAAGTATCACATTACCCAAGACATTTATAGCAATTACTACATGTATCATTTTCCAATTCCAACCATATAACAATTTAACGAAGGAGAAACTTCGCCATGAATACTATGAGTAGAAACTAAGGACATACTTGTCCATATGCTACAGCGGAGCGTGTCTCTCTCCCATAAAGTGAATGCTAGGATCCATTTTATTCAAACAAAACAAAAAACAAAAACAAACCGACGCTCCAAGCAAAGCACATAAGATGTGATGGAATAAAAATATAGTTTCAGGGAGGAACCCGATAATGTTGTCGATGAAGAAGGGGATGCCTTGGGCATCCCCAAGCTTAGACGCTTGAGTCTTCTTGATATATGCAGGGGTGAACCACCAGGGCATCCCCAAGCTTAGAGCTTTCACTCTCCTTGATCATGTTGCATCATACTCCTCTCTTGATCCTTGAAAACTTCCTCCACACCAAACTCGAAACAACTCATTAGAGGGTTAGTGTACAATAAAAATTAACATATTCAGAGGTGACACAATCATTCTTAACACTTCTGGGCATTGCATAATGCTACTGGACATTAATGGATCAAAGAAATTCATCCAACATAGCAAAAGAGGCAATGCGAAATAAAAGGCAGAATCTGTCAAAACAGAACAGTTCGTATTGACAAATTTTAAAATGGCACCAGACTTGCTCAAATGAAAATGGCCAAATTGAAAAGTTGCGTACATATCTGAGGATCACTCACGTAAATTGGCATAATTTTCTGAGTTCCTACAGGGGGATTTTGCCCAGATTCGTGACAGAAAAGAAATCTGTTTCTGCGCAGTAATCCAAATCTAGTATGAACTTTTCTATCAATGGCTTAACTTGGCACAACAAAACACAAAACTAAGATAAGGAGAGGTTGCTACAGTAGTAAACAACTTCCAAGACACAAAATAAAAACAAAGTACTGTAGGTAAAAACATGGGTTGTCTCCTATAAGCGCTTTTTTAACGCCTTCAGCCTAGGCGCAGAAAGTGTGTATCAAGTATTATCGAAGGGTGGTGCATTCTCAGCGGGGTGCGAAGTTTTCTCAACTATGCATACTATCTTTTCTATGTGAGTTTCAGAGGCTCCCTTTTCATTAGCCTTGGGCTTGCTACTCTCATCAAACAAATCTTCAGGAACAATCCAATCAAAATTCTTTTCTAGTGCCTCACACATTCCCAAGAGCTTGCAAGGTAT
>NC_061513.1:220635789-220728672 GCF_022539505.1 Lolium rigidum | reverse complement strand
ACCTGGGACATTACAACCACCTTGCTCTCCACCCTTCACTGCTTCTCAACCACCACACCACTCACTCGATTGTCGCCGGAGCTGCTCCAATTTGGAGATCGGAGCCGCCAGTACCTGGTGGACGCCGCCGTCGATTGGAGCCGAACCAGGAGCTGCCGCCGGTACCAGGAGCTCCGCCGTCATCCACAACTTCACCACGCACATTGCCTACCCTAGCTGGAGCCACGGTGAGCTCTCCGACCCCCTACACTCGCCGCCAGTACGTCGGGTTCTCGTCGGAGAAGACGATGAACCTCGACCGTTGATCTGTGTTCTAATCCAACGTCTGCCTTTAAAACGTACCGATTCGGCGTTTAAACGTCGCTGACGAGTGAACCCCACCCTGTCAGCGCGCCGCGTGTCTGTGGACCGTGGCTGGGTTGGACTGGGCCATTTTATTCGAATCTGGCCCAGTTTCGTTTCCCGCCGGCCCTATTAATTCAAATTGCTTTTAATCAATTCCAAATAATTTCAATACTGCCCAAACTTTGAAAATCAATAGATTCAAATTGGCTTAACCAAATTCAATGAAATTTATATGGTTGGAAAGCTAGTAAAAAGATCTAAAGAATGCTACTGGTCCCATGCCAAGAGGTGATGTAGAATTAATCTGATAAAAAGAAAAAGGCAGGGACTTTTCCATATTCAAATAATTATTAAAAATCAACCAAAATAGATATTAAGTTAATTCCAACTCTAATAGCTCACATTTGACTTACACTAATTGTTTATGCAATAAAATGGTGTGGTCACTTTGCATTATCATGCCCTAGTTTAATTAATGGACAATATGGCTAGTTTATGTAGTTGATATTGTCCAAAACTATTAAGTAAATCATATGGAGTATTATACTTCATTTAAACCTTGTCTCAAATGAATTCATGTGATGTTTGGACCCCTGGCCAAATTCACTTATATGAATTACTTAGAGATTTAAATCATTTGTAGCATTACTAAATGGTATGAGGTGGTCTACCTCATTTAAATCATTTTCTCAAATGATAATGATGAATATTTGACTTAGGTCAACATAAGTTCATATATGATTGTTTGCGAAATTAAATCTTAAGAAGATTTCAATGAGAGGAAATTATTTCTCAAGAACCCTATGGAAACTATCATTTTCATATTAAATAAAAAGAAGTGAATTCTCCTCAAGCAACGCAACCCATGCACCCTAATTAGATTATTTGTGTGCATAGAATAGTTTGTGTGTTTATATGTGATACATGGAATAGCCATTGAATTAGTGAGTAATTATACTCGTATTCAAATTTAGACGCTAGCACCGGAGAGTACACGGAAGAAGAAGGTTGCTACCAGGAGGAGGAGGAGAACTTTGAGAACTACCAAGGCAAGCTAATATTCTTGCAAAGTGCAAAGCCCTTTTGGGGCAAGGCACCATAGTCTTACCTTTTCTTACCATAAGCCTACCCCAAGTTTCTACATTACAAGTTTTACTTGTTGTTTTCCAAGAGTTATTTTTATAGTTAACTTTGGTCAAAGTAAATGAAGTTTACTAGAGTAGTAAAGTTAGTCTTACTAAAGCAAAGCAAGATAGCACCCCTCATGATTTAGAGCTAGTGCTAATGAATAAAACTTGACTACTCTAGATGGGAACAATGTTACTTGAAATAAATTTGAAACCTTGGAATGATGAAGCATTCCATTGAATGATTTTTGAAGGTGAATATGACCAAGAGAAGATGGCGATTTTTGACAAACATGATATTGGTTTGAATGCGATACCTTTCCAATAGTAAGTACCCCCACAATACCTGATTATGGGTAGGGCTTAACTGGAAGTTTATGCATCTTAGTATGGGTTCCCTCTGAACACACATCATAGGGGTTATGCTTGAGGTTGCCTCTGTTGTTGATAAAAGATGTGAATTGAGGTGAATTGTATGGCCAAGCCCTGTGCAGTTCCCAGGTTGACAGTTGGTCTTCACTGGGAGGCCAAGCTCATGGGGAGAGGTGCTCATACTAGGATTTGTAAGTGAAAGGTTATGGTTGATGATCCGCGTACTGTGCTACGATGATTCGGGGTAATCCCGACGGATGAAATCAAATGTTGTGGCACAAGTGTGCAACCTCTGCAGAGTGTAAACCTATTCGAATAGCCGCGTCCACGGTTACTGACGGTTGGAAAGGCCATACAGTTTCCGATGTCATATCTTTGAAAATGATGGTGAAAGAAGATGGTGAAATGACTTGTGGTGAATTGAATTGAAATCACCACTTGATTGGTGGGAATGACACTAATGTTCCCACTTGAGTTAGTTAGCACTTGAATAAGCTTTTCTCAAATACTTGTGAACTAAAACTGGCTTTATGCAAATAAACTAGAGCTTAGCAAACATGACTAGATTGTGTAGTATTAGTTTGCAAGTACTTGAAGTACTCATGGCTTTGTCCCTGGCTATTCAAATGGCCAGAGTATGAAGATGAACAAGGAGATGACCAGCAGGACGCCTACGACAACTAGGAGTCTTCCGACGTCAAGCGTTGGCTCGTGGACTAGAGAGTCCTTGTATCTTACGCTTCCGCTATGAACTTGTGTTTGTTCGTTGATCAATAGATCAACTATTCGTGTAATATGGATGATGTGATTCCAAGTTGTAAGACATTATGGTTTGTAATGAATGATGACTGTGATACTTAACTATTATGCCTCGCAACAACAATATTCCTGGGATTGCGATGGATGACATAATAGGCATTCAGACTTAAAAATCCGGGTGTTGACAAGTTGGTATCAGAGCCATTGTTTGACCTTAGAAGACCTTAGTTAGAATGGGCGTTCTGAAAAACTTAACTTTGAAAATCAAATGAAGAAATATTTGTGAAAATTTACTTACACTCTTGTCTTTGAGACTTTGCCAAAATTTGATTAATCATGTTCTATCTTATTTGAATCTACTTAAAATTTTGCCACACCTTGCACTCTCTAACTTACTCATCCAATTCTCTTTCAGATGGAGCCGAATGAACCCATCAACACCAAGTTTTACCAGCTTGGGAACAGAGGGAGCTTGATCTTCGAGCACGACCTCAACGCCGTCTCTGACTTCCTTGGGCGCCCACACCCCGAGTTCCACGGGGTTCAGTTGGACGACACGCCCGGAGGAGAGTTGCAGTGGGTGATCACTGCCGACTTGAGGGGCAAGATGGAGCCTCCCACCTCGGAGAGGATCCTCTTCTCCTTCCGCGAGAGCAACTGGCTCGACGGACTCGCACGTGGCCTTCAGGAGGCACTTGCGCGCCTCGTGGACAGAACGTGGTGCGCATCCTCGCTTCGCGCTTCGCGCACCTCGTGAGGCGTGATGCCATGGGAGTGCCCATGGAGCTGCAGCCGCACCCGGAGTTGAGGCACCATGCTGAGCACCTGGACTTCATGCTCTACCAGACTCAGAAGGACCTCGACGCCACTCGCGCTTACGCGAACCAGACCCATGCTCACATCATCGAGCAGGGTGAGGCGATCAAGCTACTCAACAACGACCGCAAGAGCCTTCGGCAGCAGCGTGCCAAGAAGGACGCTACGATTGTGCGCCTTCGCGCCAAGATCGCGTCACTTGAGGCCACTGTCAAAGCCCAGGAAGACCAGCTCAGAGAGATGGAGGATGACGACGAAGGTATTGACCTTCAGGGAGGAGGAGCCTTCCTGAGCGACGACGACGACTTTGAGGAGGACGAGTTCACCGAGGAGGAGGACTACGAGTTCCTGGAGGCAGGACCTGACGACTACGTCCCGATCGATGTCGAGGATGAGGAGTAGTTGCACTAGTTTCACTTATGTAGGTGTGAGTTGTATCCCGTCCTTTGTATCGTAGCTTGAGAATGGTTCTTAAAACCATTGGAGTATGAGTGTGTTAGTTTGTACTATGTGTTGAATGAATGAATGTTATGTTTGTCATGAAAAGATTACGAATTTCAAATGTTTTCAAACTTAACCAAAATAAACCATAGATTGTTCCCTCTTATCTCATGATCTTCTATATCTTCAGATGGCCCCTCCCAATCGCACCAACGACGCGATGATGCAACTGCTGCAAACCCTGCTCGCCGACAGGGAGACAGAAAGAGCTGAACGCCAAGCCAACCTCACTGCTTTGCAGAACATTGCCAATCAAGGCCACGGAAATCATGACCACCCTGGATCCAAGCTCAAGAACTTCCAGAACACCAACCCTCCGGTGTTTAGCAAGACGGAGGAACCCCTCGACGCCGACGATTGGCTCCAGACTATGGAGAACAACCTGGAAGTAGCCGGAGTGGAAGCCAACGAGAAGGTCTTGTCCAGCCCGCGCTTGGTGGACAAGCACTCGTGCCATGAACGGAGGTCAGTTCATGACTTGGGAGGATTTCAAGCTCAAGTTCAGCAAGTACCATGTACCCCGGATCTTATCAAAAAGATGAGGGATGAGTTCCGTGAACTGAAACAAGGTCGCATGACGGTGGTAGAATACCGCGACAAGTTTCTCACACTGTCAAGGTATGCCCCTGATGAGACCGACACCGTTGAGAAGAGGAAGGAGAGATTCCCGAACGGATCGCATGATGAGATGCAGACTGTCCTCGTCAACATCCCCTTCGCCGACCTTGAAGCCCTTGTTGACTCCGCCATCCAGATGGAGGGCAAGCTGAACCAAGCCAATGAGAACCGCAAGCGCCGCATGGCGAATCAAAGTGGGTCTAGTCATACTCAGAAGTATCACCCCAGCTCAAGTGGAGGTTTCACTCCAAGAAACAACAACAAACGCCCGATGCAGAACTCGCGCCCCGGTTATCAGAACCGGAGTGGAGGAAACTCCAAGCCAGGAGGCTACAACAACAACAACTACAACAACAACAACTACTACAACCGCGCTCCGCCCAGAGCCCCCAACAACAACAACAACAACACCAACACCACTCCCAGAACTGGAAGCAACGCCGTCCCCGTTGCGACCAAGGACAAGGCCACCATCACTTGTTATGAGTGTGTTGTAGTGGGGCACTACTCCAACGAGTGTCCCAAGAGGCTCGCCAAGCTCGCCGGCAACACCGCAGCACCTGCTCAGCAGCAACGCCGTGTCTCCACCGGCAAGAAGTTCACCCCCAACAACCCCAATAACCGCAACGGCCGCCTCTACCACATGAACGCCGAAGAAGCCCAGGAAGCACCAGATGTTGTACTGGGTATGTTTTCTGTCAACCACATCCCTGCCAGAGTGTTGTTTGATTCCGGAGCATCTCATTCTTTTGTCACCGAAGACTTTGCATCAACAAGTAAAATCCAACCCCTCAGTTTGAAGCATGTTATGATAGTTCAAATTCCCGGATCAACCACCAAAGCCAGAAAATTTTGCAAAAATGTACCTATCAAAATCCATGATGTAGATTTCTATGCCAACCTAATGATTCTGGGAACCAAAGGTTTGGAAGTCGTACTAGGAATGGACTGGATGTCCAAGCACAATGGATTGATAGACTGTGCCAAGAAAGCCATAACCATGACTAGTAGCACTGGTATCGTAGTAGAGCACGTCTCTGAAAAACTACCCCAAAAATTCACCTGCAACCAAAGTGTATCCAAGCCAACTCTGGATCAAATCAGGGTCGTTTGTCGCTACCCTGATGTGTTTTCGGATTTTCTACCCGGTATGCCCCCAGATAGGGATATCGAGTTCATCATCGAGTTAATCCCCGGAACTGGACCCATAGCCCAGAGAGCCTACAGCATGAACGCAACAGAGCTTGTGGAGTTGAAGAAACAAATAGATGATATGTTGGCCAAGGGTCTGATTAGACCTAGTGCATCCCCCTGGAGGTCACCAGTTTTGTTTGTGGACAAGAAGGATGGTGCAAATCGTTTATGTACGGACTATCGTAAGCTTAACGATGTCACCATCAAAAACAAATATCCCTTACCCAAGATAGAGGACTTGTTTGATCAACTCACCGGAGCCAGAGTTTTCTCCAAGATAGATCTTAGAACTGGATATCATCAGCTGAAAATCCGAGCCACCGACATTCCAAAAACGGCCTTCACCACCAGATATGGGTTGTATGAGTACAACGTCATGTCGTTTGGACTGACCAATGCCCCCGCTTATTTCATGAATCTCATGAATAAGATCTTCATGAACTTTTTGGACAAGTTTGTCGTTGTCTTCATCGATGACATCCTTGTGTACTCCAAGTCCGAAGAGGAACATGAACAACATTTGGAGACTGTCCTAGTTTTGGTTGGAAGAAGTTGGATTCCTGGGACACATCTTGTCTGCAGGAGGAATTGCCGTAGATCCCACCAAAATCAAAACTTTTATGGAATGGCAAGCCCCAACCACCCAAACCGAGGTCCGCGCTTTTCTTGGATTAGCCGGATATTACCGCAGATTTGTAGAAGGCTTTTCGAGCATCGTTCGACCAATGACCCAACTGTTGAAAAAGGACAGGAAATTTGAGTGGACCGACAAATGTGAAGAGAGCTTTCAACAGCTCAAGAGTAGACTGACAACAGCCCCAATCCTGATCATGCCAGACATCGCCAAGCCCTTTGACGTATATTGCGACGCCTCCAAGACTGGTCTTGGATATGTGCTTATGCAAGAAGGCAAAGTTGTATCCTACCTTTCAAGACAGTTAAAACAACATGAACAGAACTACCCAACCCATGGCCTCGAGCTCGCAGCCGTGGTCTTAGCCTTGAAAGTTTGGCGTCATTACCTCATGGGTAATCGATGCGAGATCTACTCCGACCACAAGAGCCTGGAATACATATTCACCCAGAAGGAGCTGAACATGAGACAACGCCGATGGATCGAATTGATCAAGGATTACGACATGGAGATTCACTACCACCGGCAAGGCCAATGTGGTAGCGGATGCTTTGAGTCGACTGCCGTGTCAGTTGAACTCCATGCTCGCAATAGAACAACCCAGCTTGCATCAAGAGTTTGAACAGTTCAGACTTGAACTTGTTAGTGAAGGATTCCTAGCCAGCATAGAACTGCAACCCACCTTTGTTAGCCAAATCAAGGAAGCCCAGAAGGATAACGCTAGCATTGATGGAATCAAGAAACAGATAGCCGCAGGAAAAGCCCCTGGATTCACCATAGATGAAGCCGGAGTTCTTTGGTACAAAGAACGCCTCTGCGTACCATCGGACTCAGACTTGAAGCAAGTCATCCTGCAAGAAGCCCATGACACCCTTTATTCAATCCACCCCGGAGGTACCAAGATGTACCAAGACCTGAAGGAGCAATTCTGGTGGCATGGAATGAAGAGAGAGATCGGCAGCTATATCGCCAAGTGTGACATCTGTCAGAGAGTCAAGGCAGAACATCAACGACCCACCGGACTGTTGCAACCTCTCCAGATTCCAGAATGGAAATGGGACTCCGTAGGAATGGACTTTATCACCGGACTGCCCAAATCCAGCAAAGGCAATGATTCAATATGGGTAGTTGTCGATAGATTGACCAAAGTCGCCCATTTCATCGCCGTCAAGACCACCTACCAAGGCCCAAAGTTAGCTGAATTGTACATCTCCAGAATAGTCGCCCTGCACGGAACCCCGAAGTCGATAGTGTCAGATAGAGGATCACAGTTCACCTCAAGATTCTGGCAGAAAGTGCATGAAGGACTAGGCACCCGTCTGAATTTCAGCACCGCCTATCACCCTCAGACCGACGGACAGACTGAGAGAGTCAACCAGATACTGGAGGACATGCTGAGAGCATGTGTACTGGAATATGGATCTAAGTGGGAAGACTGCCTACCTTACGCAGAATTCTCTTACAACAACAGCTACCAAGCTAGCCTACAGATGGCCCCCTTTGAAGCCTTGTACGGAAGGAAATGCCGTACCCCCCTGAACTGGTCGGAAGTCGGAGAAAGCCAAGTCTTTGGCCCGGATGTTCTTCGTGAAGCCGAAGAGAAAGTCCACAAGATTTGCGAGTACCTCAAGACTGCGCAATCAAGACAGAAGAGCTACGCCGACAAGCGACGTCGGGAGATGACCTTCGAGATCGGAGATTTTGTCTATCTCAAGGTATCCCCCTTGAAAGGAATGCAGAGATTTCAGCTGAAAGGAAAGCTCGCACCCCGATATGTCGGACCCTTCAAAGTTCTGAGCTGCCGAGGAGAAGTATCTTATCAACTGGAGCTGCCTAAAGAAATGTCGGCTGTGCACGACGTGTTTCATATCTCACTCCTCCGGAAGTGCCTTGAGGTCCCTGAGAAGACCGAAGTGTTCCAGAACATCGATCACCGATCGGTGGATATCAACAAGGACCTGACTTACCGCGAAGTGTCGATTCACATCCTGGAGGAAGCTTACCGAACCACCCGCACCCGAAGCATCAAGTTTCTGAAGATACAATGGAGCAATCATACCGAGGATGAAGCCACATGGGAACGCGAAGACTTCATGAAGAAGGAGTACCCAGATCTCTTTAGTACCTAACTTTCTTTTCGCTCTCGGGACGAGATCTTTTGTAAGGGGGAAGGGTTTGTAACATCCCAAATTTCAATAAAAGAAAGTTAGAAGAATTCCAGAGAGCAAAATTTAAAACCAACAAAAACTTTTTAAATTGCATATAGTGCCATGCATAGGACTTGTGCATTTGATTTATATGCCATGATGATTGTTATTATGTGTATAAGCTAAACCCTAAAACCCCAATGTGATCATGAGAAGATCACCAACCAAATAAATTAAAAAGAGAAAGAAATCAAATAAATGAAAAAAACCCTAAAACCCTCACATATGCCCTATGGCATTTTTATAAATTTTGACCCTAGACCAAATTGGTCTTCACCATTAGTTCAATAATGTTACTAAACACTTATTACAACTTTTGGAATCAAAGAATCACAAATCAAATGGATTTCAAATACAAAACTTGCTCACATATGATAATGGTCAAATCTGCCAATTATAGTCTGATCACTACTTTGAGCCCTTGCAATTCAAAATTTTCAAACTAGACCTTGCTAACTCTTTGCACCACATACAAGTCAACATCAAGGTGAACATTTTTTGTAAAGATCACCATGCCAAATTCTTTCTTGATCATTAGCTATGCTCAACCAAAGTTACAACATTTTAATAGGTGCAACAATCTCACACTTAGCCAAATTTGCCAAACTTTGAATTTAACAATTCCACCACCACACTACATCACCTCTGGTCATTTCTAACTAAATGAAATACTTACAATTCAAAACTTGCAACCATTTGAATTGAATCAAATTTGGATAAAATTCACACATAATCAATATGGCACTATTTGACACTATTCCAAATAGTGATCTAACCTAACCCTAACTACCCCATTAGCTCCCTACTGGTCCCCTGGTCCCCTTTCTCTCTCACACCAGCATAGCAACCCTAGGGAGGCAAGCCCTAGCTTGCATGGCATGGCCATGCCGGCCATGTCGAGCCACCCTTCTCTCCCTTGCTCTCCAACCCTGGCCACCATGCCAATGCCTGCCACCTCACTCTACTGGAACTACTGGAACACGCCGTGGTCGAGGAAGAAGCCTGCCCTAGCCAGACCAGCTCGCGCCCATGGCGGCCTAGCCATGCCGCTCACGTCGCGCGTGGCGCGCCACAGATGCGCTCTGGCCACGTGCAACGCCACCGCCTCAAGCCCTCCCTGGCCCCCCTTTCTGCACCAACGGTCTCGCCGTGCCACCGTGAACACGTAGGACACGCTCGCGACACCAACCCTGGACCGCCGCCGCCGGCGACGTTGAGCAAACCCCGCCACTGCCGCGATATGCCTGGAAGCAATGCGACCAAACCAGCCACCGCCCGACCTCGCTGTCGCCGCCAAACGCTTCGCCAGGAACCGCAGAACAGCGCCGCGCCCTCGCCTAGCTCGATAGCTCGCCGGAGAAGCCGCGAGCATGTCGACCTCGCTTCGGACCCGCAGCACCCTCGCGTCTCTATAAATAGAGCACTCCCCTGAGCAATCCAAGCACACCACCTTGCTCTCCACCCTTCACTGCTTCTCAACCACCACACCACTCACTCGATTGTCGCCGGAGCTGCTCCAATTTGGAGATCGGAGCCGCCAGTACCTGGTGGACGCCGCCGTCGATTGGAGCCGAACCAGGAGCTGCCGCCGGTACCAGGAGCTCCGCCGTCGTCCACAACTTCACCACGCACATTGCCTACCCTAGCTGGAGCCACGGTTAGCTCTCCTACCCCCTACCCTCGCCGCCAGTACGTTGGGTTCTCGTCGGAGAAGACGATGAACCTCGACCGTCGATCTGCGTTCTAATCCAACGTCTGCCTTTAAAACGTACCGATTCGGCGTTTAAATGTCGCTGACGAGTGGACCCCACCCTGTCAGCGCGCCGCGCGTCTGTGAACCGTGGCTGGGCTGGACTGGGCCGTTTTATTCGAATCTGGCCCAGTTTCGTTTCCCGCCGGCCCTATTAATTCAAATTGCTTTTAATCAATTCCAAATAATTTCAATACTGCCCAAACTTTGAAAATCAATAGATTCAAATTGGCTTAACCAAATTCAATGAATTTTATATGGTTGGAAAGCTAGTAAAAAGATCTAAAGAATGCCACTATTCCCATGCCAAGAGGTGCTGTAGAATTAATATGATAAAAAGAAGAAGGCAGGGACTTTTCCATATTCAAATAATTATTAAAAATCAACCAAAATAGATATTAAGTTAATTCCAACTCTAATAGCTCACATTTGACTTACACTAATTGTTTATGCAATAAAATGGTGTGGTCACTTTGCATGATCATGCCCTAGTTTAATTAATGGACAATATGGCTAGTTTATGTAGTTGATATTGTCCAAAACTATTAAGTAAATCATATGGAGTATTATACTTCATTTAAACCTTGTCTCAAATGAATTCATGTGATGTTTGGACCCCTGGCCAAATTCACTTATATGAATTACTTAGAGATTTAAATCATTTGTAGCATTACTAAATGGTATGAGGTGGTCTACCTCATTTAAATCATTTTCTCAAATGATAATGATGAATATTTGACTTAGGTCAACATAAGTTCATATATGATTGTTTGAGAAATTAAATCTTAAGAAGATTTCAATGAGAGGAAATTATTTCTCAAGAACCCTATGGAAACTATCATTTACATATTAAATAAAAAGAAGTGAATTCTCCTCAAGCAACGCAACCCATGCACCCTAATTAGATTATTTGTGTGCATATAATAGTTTGTGTGTTTATATGTGATACATGGAATAGCCATTGAATTAGTGAGTAATTATACTCGTATTCAAATTTAGACGCTAGCACCGGAGAGTACATGGAAGAAGAAGGTTGCTACCAGGAGGAGGAGGAGGAGAACTTTGAGAACTACCAAGGCAAGCTAATATTCTTGCAAAGTGCAAAGCCCTTTTGGGGCAAGGCACCATAGTCTTACCTTTTCTTACCATAAGCCTACCCCAAGTTTCTACATTACAAGTTTTACTTGTTGTTTTCCAAGAGTTATTTTTATAGTTAACTTTGGTCAAAGTAAAGGAAGTTTACTAGAGTAGTAAAGTTAGTCTTACTAAAGCAAAGCAAGATAGCACCCCTCATGATTTAGAGCTAGTGCTAATGAATAAAACTTGACTACTCTAGATGGGAACAATGTTACTTGAAATAAATTTGAAACCTTGGAATGATGAAGCATTCCATTGAATGATTTTTGAAGGTGAATATGACCAAGAGAAGATGGTGATTTTTGACAAACATGATATTGGTTTGAATGCGATACCTTTCCAATAGTAAGTACCCCCACAATACCTGATTATGGGTAGGGCTTAACTGGAAGTTTATGCATCTTAGTATGGGTTCCCTCTGAACACACATCATAGGGGTTATGCTTGAGGCTGCCTCCATTGTTGATAAAAGATGTGAATTGAGGTGAATTGTACGGCCAAGCCCTGTGCAGTTCCCAGGTTGACAGTTGGTCTTCACTGGGAGGCCAAGCTCATGGGGAGAGGTGCTCATACTAGGATTTGTAAGTGAAAGGTTATGGTTGATGATCCGCGTACTGTGCTACGATGATTTGGGGTAATCCTGACGGATGAAATCAAATGTTGTGGCACAAGTGTGCAACCTCTGCAGAGTGTAAACCTATTCGAATAGCCGCGTCCACGGTTACTGACGGTTGGAAAGGCCATACAGTTTCCGATGTCATATCTTTGAAAATGATGGTGAAAGAAGATGGTGAAATGACTTGTGGTGAATTGAATTGAAATCACCACTTGATTGGTGGGAATGACACTAATGTTCCCACTTGAGTTAGTTAGCACTTGAATAAGCTTTTCTCAAATACTTGTGAACTAAAACTGGCTTTATGCAAATAAACTAGAGCTTAGCAAACATGACTAGATTGTCTAGCACTTACATTAGTATTAGTTTGCGAGTACTTGAAGTACTCACGGCTTTGTCCCTGGCTATTCAAATGGCCAGAGTATGAAGATGAACAAGGAGATGACCAGCAGGACGCCTACGACAACTAGGAGTCTTCCGACGTCAAGCGTTGGCCTGTGGACTTGAGAGTCCTTGTATCTTACGCTTCCGCTATGAACTTGTGTTTGTTCGTTGATCAATAGATCAACTATTCGTGTAATATGGATGATGTGATTCCAAGTTGTAAGACATTATAGTTTGTAATGAATGATAACTGTGATACTTAACTATTATGCCTCGCAATAACAATATTCCTGGGATTGCGATGGATGACATAATAGGCATTCGGACTTAAAAATCCGGGTGTTGACAAATAGGCTAGTGCCGGAAAATGCATAATAATGACATATAATGTGTATAAAACATGTGAGTATCATCATAAAAGTAGCATGGAACATAAGAAATTATAGATACGTTTGAGACGTATCACTACCATTGACAAAATTGTTTCTATGTTTTCAAAATAAAAGCTCTAGCACAAAAATAGTAATCCATGCTTCCCTCTGCGAAGGGCCTTTCTTTTACCTTATGTTGAGTCAGTTTACCTACTTCTTTCTATCTTAGAAGCAAACACTTATGTCAACTGTGTGCAATTATTCTTACATGTTTACTTATTGCACTTGTTATATTGCTTTATGTTGACAACTATCCATGAGATATACATGTTACAAGTTGAAAGCAATTGCTGAAACTTAATCATCCTTTGTGTTGCTTCAATGCCTTTTACTTTGAATCTATTGCTTTATGAGTTAACTCTTATGCAAGACTTATTGATGCTTGTCTTGAAAAGTACTATTCATGAAAAGTCTTTGCTATATGATTCAGTTGTTTAGTCATTATCTTTACCATTGCTTTGAATCACTTCATTCATCTCATATGCTTTGCAATAGTATTGATCAAGATTATGTTGGTAGCATGTCACTTAAGAAATTATCCTTGTTATCGTTTACCTACTCGAGGGCGAGTAGGAACTAAGCTTGGGGATGCTTGATACGTCTCCAACGTATCTATAATTTCTTATGTTCCATGCTAGTTTTATGACAACACCTACATGTTTTATTCATACTTTATATCGTTTTGATGCATTTTCCGGAACTAACCTATTAACAAGATGCCGAAGTGCCGGCTCTCGTTTTCTCGCTATTTTTGGTTTCAGAAATCCTACAAAGTAAATATTCTCGGAATTGGACGAAATCAACGCCCACGATCTTATATTTCACGGAAGCTTCCAGAGAGCCAGAGAGGGACCAGAGGGGAGCCCTAGGGGCCCCACCCCACATGGCGGCGCGGCCAAGGGGGGGACGCGCCAGCCTATGGGGGGCCACCCCCTGGCTCCTCCGAGGCTGCCCTTCCGCCTATATATTCTCTCCACCTCGAAAACCCTAAAGAGATAAGCCACGGGACGAGAAAAGTTACGCAGCCGCCGCCATCGCGACGCCAAGTTCGGGGGACATAAGTCTCTGTTCCGGCACGCCGCCGGGACGGGGAATTGCCCCCGGAAGGCATCTCCATCGACACCACCGCCATCTTCATCGCCATTGCTGTCTCCTATGATGAGGAGGGAGTAGTTCTCCCCCGAGGCTAAGGGCTGTACTGGTAGCTATGTGGTTAATCTCTCTCTCTCATGTACCTCAATACAATGATCTCATGAGCTGCCTTACATGATTGAGATCCATATGATGAGCTTTGTATCACTATTAATCTATGTGCTACTCTAGTGATGTTATTAAAGTAGTCTATTCCTCCTTCATGATGTAATGTGGACAGTGTGTGCATCATGTAGTACTTGGCGTAGGTTATGATTGTAATCTCTTGTAGATTATGGAGTTAACTATTACTATGATAGTATTGATGTGATCTATTCCCCTTTCATAGCTTATTGTTGACAGTGTGTATGCTATGTTAGTACTCGGTCTAAATTGCAACGGTCTATTATGCTCTAGAGGTTACTTAAATATGAACTCCGAATGTTGTGGAGCTTGTTTACTCCGGCTTGAGGGAGCTCTTGTAGCCCTACACAATGAATGGTGTTTGTTATCCAACAAGAGAGTGTATGTAGCACAAGTGAGGAGAAGTTATTTATTTGTTATGTGATCAATGTTGAGAGTGTCCACTAGTGAAAGTATGATCCCTAGGCCTTGTTTCCAAATACTGCAAACATCGCTTGTTTACTGTTTTATTGCATCTTTACTTCCTGCAATATTACCACCATCTATACCACCTGTGTTTTACTATCTCTTCGCCGAACTAGTGCACCTATACATCTGACAAGTGTATTAGGTGTGTTGGGGACACAAGAGACTTCTTGTATCTTAATTGTAGGGTTGCTTGAGAGGGATATCTCTGACCTCTACCTCCCTGAGTTCGATAAACCTTGGGTGATTCACTTAAGGGAAACTTGCTGCTGTTCTACAAACCTCTGCTCTTGGAGGCCCAACACTGTCTACAGGAATAGAAGCGTGCGTAGACATCAGCGACCCATCCAGCGCCCGCGTCCGGATGGGTCAAACCGGACAAAAACCTGGCCCAGCGCACGGACCCATCCCTAAAACGGATGGCCGTGGCGTCTGGGATGACCCAAACCTGGCCCAAATCTAGGCCTCGTTTGCGTGGCCGCGGACACCTAGCGTTGGCCTCGCGCGTCCTCTCTTGTCCTCCCGTGGCCCGCCTATCTGCCTCCCAAAACACAGCTCCCTCGCAGACATCTTTCCCCCGCTCCGCCGCCACCCCAGGACCGGCGATTTTCGATCGCTGTCGACGCCAGCCACTGACGTCGAGATGCCGACAAGCGGTGCGAAAGCATAGGACGTGGCCCCGCGCTTTCGCGTTGTGCTTTCACGGCCTCGTTGCAGCGTCGGGGGACGCCGTCGCCAACCTTGTTGTCCTCTCGCCGTCGCGAGACCTCCAGCCGTCAACAGCTTCGTCGTTGCCGCCAGAGGTGAGCTCTCGTGCACCGTGCTTCTAGGCCGCAAGTCGGCCGGGACGGCCATTGCCTGCAGGTCCCTACAGAGGCATTGGATTGCCTCCGCCGGCGAGGTGTTCGATGAAATGGGCGAACTAATTATTTGTCCTATTTCATCTGTAGATCATGGCGGACAGCGACGACGAGTTCTTCTTCAAAAACTTCATCAACACGTCCTCAGACGACGAGTCCAAGGACGACTTTCTCACGGAGGCTGCGTTGATCATCCACGAGCACAATATCGCGCAGATCCCCGTGTACCGGGGGTCCTTGCCGGGGCGCGCGGTGGCCTTGGACCGCAAAAGAGAACGCGGCCACGACATGCTCTTCCACGACTACTTCTACCGCAAGGCATTGTTCACGCCGGCCTTGTTTCACCGTCGTTTTCAAATGTCCGGACCGTTGTTCAACCGGATAATGGATGTCATCAAGGTCTACGATGACTACTTCATCGCCAAAGTGGATGCAATTGGCAAGGTAGGCCTCTCTTCATATCAGAAATGCACGGCAGCGATTAAGATGCTCGCATATGGTGTTGCCGGTGATTACGTAGATGAGTACATACGAATGAGCGAGTCCAGTTGCTCGGAAGCGATGTACAGGTTCTGCAGAGCAGTGATCGTTGTGTTTGGTGAACAATATCTGCGGAAACCTAATGCAGAGGACACAGCCCGTCTGTTGTCAATCAACGCTTCCAGGAGTTTCCCGGTATGCTTGGCAGCATAGACTGCATGCGCTGGAAGTGGAAGAACTGTCCCTTTAGTTGGCAGGGGCGTACATCGACCATTCTGAGGGGTGCACAATGATTCTTGAAGCTGTTGCTTCACATGACACATGGATTTGGCACTCATTTTTCGAAATGGCCGGCTCGCACAATGTCATCAATGTGCTGCAGCGCTCTCTGGTGTTTGATAGGCTAGCACAAGGTCAGTCCCCTGATGTGGATTTTGAGATCAATGGCCACCACTACAACAAGGGGTACTACCTTGTTGATGGTATATATCCACCTTGGTCTACACTCGTGAAGACAATCCATCGTCCCAACTCAGAGCAGGAGGAAAGGTTTGCCAAAGAGCAAGAGGCGGCCCGGAAATATGTCGAGCGGGCGTTTGGTATCCTCCAAACTCGTTGGGCTATCGTCAGTCAACCTGCTAGAGCATTGAGTGTGCAAACTCTGTGGGAGGTGATGACCGCTTGTGTAATCATGCACAACATGATTGTTGAGGTAGAGCGAGATGATTCACTGTTTGATAATAATTGGGATGGCTAGAAAGAGTTGGTTGCTCCTCAAGGTGGTCCAGCATCATTCCAGGATATCCTCCATGTGCACCACTAAATTCGGGATCAAATAGTTCACAACTAGCTCCAGGCTGATTTGGTTGATCACATGCAATGAAGAAAATGCCGAAGAAAACAATGCCTAGGCTATTTGTATCATGTTACATTTTTATTTGAATAAGTACTTTTTCATTGAATAGGTGGACAATAATCTTATGTAATAAATCTTGAGCATTTAAACTTATTTATATTTTTTTAAGATTTTTATGCCTTTATATTAAATTTAATGGCAAATGCCAACTTCTATGGCCGCGACCCATATCTAACCTCGTTGGACGCAGCGTGCGATCCAATCGGACACACGGACGCGGGACGCTGTCCGCGTGTCCGCGCGGTCACCCAAAAGGTCTGAAAACAGACGGTCCAACACATTAATTTGGGTTGCAGCGATTGAAGATGTCCTTAACGTTAGCAATGAGGACAATTAGAGATGCTTCAATTTTGACGGGAGAAGCTCAGGAAGCTGCCCTCGAACAGTTTCTGGAGACCGCCCGATTTACGCTAGAGAGAAGCCCCGCGGTAGGAATAAGCCTGCTAGAATTTTTTCTTCTTTTCGGCTTTAGCTGTCTGGGACCTCAAAGCCGCTCTTAGACTATTTCATTTATTTTTTCAATTAAAATTATAGTTCTTCAAAAGATTATACTAGATTTCATCCCGACTTTAACTAATTTTTTTTTGAATTTTCATTCGTGGGGAGCGAGTCCCACCCGAATATATTTCAAATTTGAGGTTCAAATGAACCAGAGTTGACAAGGGGAAACATGAGGAGAGAAATAAAGAAGAAAAAAAACACGCACACACACATACACACCCATCAACACATAAGAGCAAGAGAGACAAGGAGGCCACTCCCAGAAACCTTGGAGACATTTGATAGATAGGACCGACACAAGCACCATCAGGACATGGAAGCGAGAGGGACAGCCCAACTCGATGCAACACCTGAGTAATCAAACAACATTGGTCAGTTGGGACCCAGCCACGACACTACACCGTCGACGTAGTTGAAAGGCAACGTGCATCTGAGGCCACACGGCGGACCAACACCACTTGTGTCAGGGGTGTGACCGAAAGGTCGCACGTGGCCGAGACGACGCCACGGCGCATGTGTGCCACATGCTGACATTGAAGGGCATCACGGAGAAGAGACACACCATAGAGCACACTCGCATGAAACACCCTCACCGCACACGGGGGTCGCCACCGTAGCCGAAAGGTTAAGCACCACCGAGGGCAACCCTAACCCAACTAGGTTCGATATACCCGAAAGGTGGGCTTGACGAGAGTACGAGAGGAGACCACCCGTGTCGGACATGCCAAAAATCTCCGAAAAGAACCCGACGCTAGAGCCATGCAACCAACAAGGAGAAGTCGTCACCACCACTACCACGGCTCGCCTCGCATCGGAGGGAATACTGCACCCATGGCCACCATATGCAGAGCCATAGGGGGCACACTAGTACAGAGGAAAACAAAGCCCTCTTGAACTAATGGCGAGAGAGGGGAGGCTCAACACCTAGCCACGATGGCCCCCCACGCAGGGAGCACATCGCCACCATGGTCGCCATCTATGAGGCCACGACACTAGCCAGCCCCATCAGCACCCCGCTACAGGATGATGGTTGAGATCAAGAGGTGAACGAGCCTCGCAACCACAAGAGGCACACCACCGACCACCAATGGCTAGCACACACATGCCGCCACTCAGCCGCCCAGCACCACGCTGACCGGCGAAGCTTTTCCAGCCCACAACACAAGCCGGGAAGCACCCGAAGCACCTAGGGGCACCGCCCAACACCACGCCGAGATTCCCTAAGACACCAAGGCAACGCCCTGCCCACCACCAAGAGGAGCCGCACGCCGAGGCCATTGGCACCGCCCTTCCACCGAGGCAAGAGACGAGCACCGCCCAACAGATCAGGGTCGAAGTCCGACGGGATCTGACCACGAACGCCGCCACCACGCAAGGACGATGCGAGACCGGAGCCAGCCCCACCCCGCAGCCACCTGGAGCGGACGACCAGGGCGTTGACCGCTGGAGCACAACCCGGCGGAGGGGGAGTAGGGGTGGCGGCGACTGGGGGTTAGGGTTTCCACCCGAGCCGCTCCCTGGGAGCGACACGAATGGATGCGTGCGGTTGCGGAGGGTATACATCTGACCCGTAAGGGCATCTCCAACGCGGCGATCCAAACAGACGCGTTGGGTCGTCTGTTTTGGGCCGTTTGGGTGGCCGCGCGGACACCCGGACAGCGGCCCGCGTCCGCGTGTCCGTTTGGGCCGCTGATACACGTACAGCACGCGTCCGTTGGGAACCCCAAGAGGAAGGTGTGATGCGTACAGCGGCAAGTTTTCCCTCAGTAAGAAACCAAGGTTTATCGAACCAGTAGGAGCCAAGAAGCACGTTGAAGGTTGATGGCGGCGAGATGTAGTGCGGCGCAACACCAGGGATTCCGGCGCCAACATGGAACATGCACAACACAACCAAAGTACTTTGCCCCAACGAAACAGTGAGGTTGTCAATCTCACCGGCTTGCTGTAACAAAGGATTAGATGTATAGTGTGGATGATGATTGTTTGCAGAAAACAGTAGAACAAGTATTGCAGTAGATTGTATCGATGTAAAAGAATGGACCGGGGTCCACAGTTCACTAGTGGTGTCTCTCCCATAAGATAAATAGCATGTTGGGTGAACAAATTACAGTTGGGCAATTGACAAATAGAGAGGGCATGACCATGCACATACATGATATGATGAGTATTGTGAGATTTAATTGGGCATTACGACAAAGTACATAGACCGCTATCCAGCATGCATCTATGCCTAAAAAGTCCACCTTCGAGGTTATCATCCGAACCCCTTCCAGTATTAAGTTGCAAACAACAGACAATTGCATTAAGTATGGTGCGTAATGTAATCAATAACTACATCCTCGGACATAGCATCAATGTTTTCTCCCTAGTGGCAACAGCACATCCATAACCTTAGAGGTTTCTGTCACTCCCCCAGATTCACGGAGACATGAACCCACTATCGAGCATAAATACTCCCTCTTGGAGTTAAGAGTAAAAACTTGGCCAGAGCCTCTACTAATAACGGAGAGCATGCAAGATCATAAACAACACATAAATAGATTGATAATCAACATAACATAGTATTCTCTATCCATCGGATCCCAACAAACACAACATATAGCATTACAGATAGATGATCTTGATCATGTTAGGCAGCTCACAAGATCCGACAATGAAGCACATAAGGAGAAGACAACCATCTAGCTACTGCTATGGACCCATAGTCCAGGGGTGAACTACTCACTCATCACTCCGGAGGCGACCATGGCGGTGTAGAGTCCTCCGGGAGATGAATCCCCTCTCCGGCAGGGTGCCGAAGGCGATCTCCAGAATCCCCCGAGATGGGATTGGCGGCGGCGGCGTCTGCGGAAGGTTTTCCGTATCGTGGCTCTCGGTGCTGGGGGTTTCGCGACGAAGACTATATGTAGGCGGAAGGGTAGGTCGGGGGCGTCACGAGGGCCCAGACGACAGGCCGGCGCGGCCAGGGCTTGGGCCGCGCCGCCCTGGTGTCTGGCCACCTCGTGGCCCCACTTCGTCTCCTCTTCGGTCTTCTGGAAGCTTCGTGGCAAAATAGGCCCCTGGGCGTTGATTTCGTCCAATTCCGAGAATATTTCCTTACTAGGATTTCTGAAACCAAAAACAGCAGAAAACAGCAACTGGCTCTTCGGCATCTCGTTAATAGGTTAGTGCCGGAAAATGCATAAATATGACATAAAGTATGCATAAAACATGTAGATATCATCAATAATGTGGCATGGAACATAAGAAATTATCGATACGTCGAAACGTATCAGCATCCCCAAGCTTAGTTTACGCTCGTCCCGAGCAAGTAAACGATAACAAAGATAATTTCTGGAGTGACATGCCATCATAACCTTGATCATACTATTGTAAGCATATGTAATGAATGCAGCGATCCAAACAATGGTAATGCAATGAGTAAACAAATGAATCATATATCAAAGACTTTTCATGAATAGTACTTCAAGACAAGCATCAATAAGTCTTGCATAAGAGTTAACTCATAAAGCAATAATTCAAAGTAGAGGTATTGAAGCAACACAAAGGAAGATTAAGTTTCAGCGGTTGCTTTCAACTTGTAACATGTATATCTCATGGATATTGTCAACATAGAGTAATATAACAAGTGCAATATGCAAGTATGTAGGAATCAATACACAGTTCACACAAGTGTTTGCTTCTTGAGGTGGAGAGAGATAGGTGAACTGACTCAACAATAAAAGTAGAAGAAAGGTCCTTCAAAGAGGAAAGCATCGATTGCTATATTTGTGCTAGAGCTTTGATTTTGAAAACAAGAAACAATTTTGTCAACGGTAGTAATAAAGCATATGTGTCATGTAAATTATATCTTACAAGTTGCAAGCCTCATGCATAGTATACTAATAGTGCCCGCACCTTGTCCTAATTAGCTCGGATTACCGGATTATCATCGCAATGCACATGTTTTAACCAAGTGTCACAAAGGGGTACCTCTACGCCGCCTGTACAAAGGTCTAAGGAGAAAGCTCGCATCGGATTTCTCGCTATTGATTATTCTCAACTTAGACATCCATACCGGGACAACATAGACATCAGATAATGGACTCCTCTTTTATGCATAAGCATGTAGCAACAATTAATTTTCTCATATGAGATTGAGGATATTTGTCCAAAACTGAAACTTCCACCATGGATCATGGCTTTAGTTAGCGGCCCAATGTTCTTCTCTAACATTATGCAATGCTCTAACCATTTTAGCGGTAAATCTCCCTTACTTCGGACAAGACGAACATGCATAGCAACTCACATGATATTCAACAAAGAGTAGTTGATGGCGTCCCCAGGAACATGGTTATCGCACAACAAGCAATTTAATAAGAGATAAAGTGCATAAGTACATATTCAATACCACAATAGTTTTTAGGCTATTTGTCCCATGAGCTATATATTGTAAAGGTAGAGGATAGAAATTTTAAAGGTAGCACTCAAGCAATTTACTTTGGAATGGCGGAGAAATACCATGTAGTAGGTAGGTATGGTGGACACAAATGTCATAGTGGTTGGCTCAAGGATTTTGGATGCATGAGAAGTATTCCCTCTCGATACAAAGGTTTAGGCTAGCAAGGTTATTTGAAACAAACACAAGGATGAACCGGTGCAGCAAAACTCACATAGAAGACATATTGTAAACATTATAAGACTCTACACCGTCTTCCATGTTGTTCAAACTAAATACTAGAAATTATCTAGACCTTAGAGAGACCAATTATGCAAACCAAATTTTAGCATGCTCTATGTATTTCTTCATTAATGGGTGCAAAGTATATGATGCAAGAGCTTAAACATGAGCACAACAATTGCCAAGTATCACATTATCCAAGACATTATAGCAATTACTACATGTATCATTTTCCAATTCCAACCATATAACAATTTAACGAAGAAGAAACTTCGCCATGAATACTATGAGTAAAGCCTAAGGACATATTTGTCCATATGCAACAGCGGAGCGTGTCTCTCTCCCACACAAAGAATGCTAGGATCCATTTTATTCAAACAAAACAAAAACAAAAACAAACGAGACGCTCCAAGCAAAGCACATAAGATGTGATGGAATAAAAATATAGTTTCACTAGAGGAACCTGATAATGTTGTCGATGAAGAAGGGGATGCCTTGGGCATCCCCAAGCTTAGACGCTTGAGTCTTCTTGATATATGCAGGGGTGAACCACCGGGGCATCCCCAAGCTTAGAGCTTTCCCCGTCTCCACCGCGAAGAGCTTCCGCCTTCAACTCCGGCGCCCCCCGGCTTGAGGTCCGTCCCAACAGGTGACGGTTTGGTGCTCTGTCTGGCGAACAGTGAAGCGACTCGTTTAGGTGCTCAAAACAGGTCTAATCCTCCTCAAATCCTTCCCCGTCCAATCCATCTCTCGTTCTTCCGTGCTGCAATCTTCCTCGCGGCGGGGAGCTCTCTCTCTCTACCCCTAGATCCCACCAGTTTCAAGCCTTTCGGGAGTCGGCCTAGGGCTCACGATCGTAATACACCCGACCTAGGTTTTCCGATTTACTTTCAGTGGAGTGCTGCATTCCCCTGCTCGGGGATGGAGAAGATGGAGGGGCTACTGCGGAACCTTCGTCTCTCGGAGATGGAGAGGGTTGGGCTCAAAATCAGTGGGCTGCAGATGGAGATTGCTGATGGGGAGAAGAAGGATCTGGTGGAACCAAAAGCGCTGGTGAAGGTCCTGTCAGAAAAACTGGTGTCGGCTGAAGGTGTTAAGCAAGCCCTCGGGCCAATCTGGTGCCCTATCCGAGGTATCCGCTGCAAGAGGCAAGGTGAGAATACATTTATGATTACCTTTCTGCAAGCTTCTGGGAAAAAGAAGGCAGTGGATAGTGGCCCCTGGATGTTTAACAATGATCTGGTTGTGGTGGAGGACTTTGACCCAAACAAATCAATAGGAGAGTATGATTTCAAGACCGTACCTATCTGGATTCGTGTCCTGAAGCTGCCGCTAGGCAGGATGGACAAGGCAACAGGAGAAATGATAGGGGAAAAGGTGGGCGAGTGGCTGGAAGTTGATGTCGGAGAAGACGGCTTTGCGGTGGGGGAGTACTTGAGGATCAAGGTGAGAATTGACATCACAAAGCCTTTAATGAGAGGGATTATGATCCAGGTTGGAGAGGATGGAAGAAGTAAGTGGTGCCCTTTCGAATACGAATCCCTCCCTGAGTTTTGTTATAACTGTGGTATCATTGGTCACAATGATAGATGTTGCTCTATTCCTGTGAGAAAGGGTGAGGAAAAACAGTTTGGGAGCTGGTTGAGAGATTATATTCCAAAGAAACAAAACAGTGGCGACAGGCAGAAATGGTATGGTGGAGGTAGCAGTGGCAGTGGAGGGAGGTCATATGGCTTTGGAGAGCGGAAGGGGAATGCTGGCAGTAATAGCCTATCCTGGCGTAAAGATGACACAAACAAAACTGGGTCAGCGAGTGAAAATTTGAACAAAACAGACAAGGATGAGGAAGTGACAAGCCCACTGAAGAAATCTGAGCCGCGCACGCAAGATGGCCCAAAGAGAATGCTTGAATTCCCAGCGGCGACCGAGAAAACGGGAGCAGCTATGTTGCAGGAGAAGGTGGAGGCGGGAGCGAGCCTTCAGGCAGGATCACAGGAACCGATGGACCAGTGCTTGGATGCAGGAACTCAAAATACAAGTTACGAGAAGGGCACACCAGAGGACAACAATTTGGGTGATAGTACCCATAAAGTCCCACTACATGATGCTTCAAATAATTTACCAGCAGTACATGGTAGTGTAAAAGAGGCTGGCAAGACAGCCTTGAAGGGTGAAAAGGTGGGGAGGACAAATGTCCGCACTTTCCAAAGGAGGAACAGAATGAAGGAGGGGTCTAAAGAAAAGTTGGGAGTGCAACTTGGCACCAAGCGGGACCCTGAACCAATGGAAGTTGATTGTATTTCTGAGGTCACCCTGAAAAGAAGGAAGATGGGGGAGCAGGACAACTTTGTAAATGAAGCGGGGCTGTCGGAACAGCTCCGCGGGAACCAATGAGAATTGCGATTTGGTCGGGGGATGGGGAACGGCCCGGCCATTCGTGGGCTTCTGGATCTCCGGAAGCGGGAGGACCCCGATGTGCTCTTTCTCTCTGAAACAAAAATGAAGGAGGGAAGGATGGAGTGGTTAAGATGGAAGTTGGGTATGCCAAATATGGTAGTGAAAGATTGTTGTGGTCAGAGTGGGGGGCTTGCACTTTTTTGGAAAAGCACGGTAAATTTGAAGGCGGGGCTAAAATCAAAGTATCACATTGATGCTGAGATAACTGAGGATGATGGGTTTGTTTGGCGTTTCACTGGTATCTATGGCGAGCCAAAGTCCGATGAAAAGGAAAATACATGGAGGCTGCTTAGGGACATAAAACATCATAGCGATAAACCTTGGCTATGCGCCGGAGATTACAATGAAATTCTTATGGCCTGTGAGAAGGAGGGAGGGGCGCCTCGGCCTCAACTTCACATGGACCGGTTCAAGGAAGCGTTGGAGGACTGTAATTTGTGTGACCTCGGGTACGTGGGAGATCCTTTCACATGGAGAAATAATAGCAGCGATGATAGGAGGTACATCAGGGAACGACTTGATAGGGCTTGTGCCACGCAAGAATGGTGTGCTCGCTTTTCTGCCTACAAGGTTACACACGGGGACCCGAGGCACTCTGACCATAGGCCTCTCATTGTTGATGTGGTGAAGGAGCAACCAAGGAAACTAGCTAGGAGCAACGTCTCTCTTGGTCCTCGGTTTGAAGCCTGCTGGTTAGAGGAGGAGGCGTGTGATGACATTGTGAGTCAAGCCTGGGAAAATGCACAGAATGCGTTGGAACCTGCTGCTGGTGCTCTCCGCTCTGTGCTTGCTGATCTGAAGGAGTGGAGCTCCAACTCTTTAGGCGATCTGGAAAAAAGGATTGCTAGAACGAAGAAGGACTTGGAAAGATGTCGGCGAGGTGCTATCAGCCAGGAAAATGTGAGTAGAGAACAAGTTCTTAGGTACAAGCTAGAGCGTATGGAACACCAGAAAGACTTGTACTGGAAACAACGTGCACATGTTAATTGGCTCAATAAAGGTGACCGTAATACCAAGTATTTCCATTCATGTGCTTTGGCTCGGAGAAAAATGAATAATATGAAAAGAATTATAAATGATGATGGAGGCGTGGTGGAGAAGGAGGAGGAGATGCAGGCGGCGGTGTCTAATTATTTTAGCTCCCTTTTCACTTCATGTGCAGGGCAACGAGTCGAGGAGCTGCTCGAGCATGTGCCAACACGGGTTACACCGCAGATGAATGAGTTGCTGCTGGCGGAGTTCACGGCTGAGGAGATCAAGGCGGCCCTCGACGGCATCGGGGACCTCAAAGCCCCGGGCCCTGATGGGCTACCGGCTATCTTCTACAAGCGATACTGGAACCTTATTGGAGAGCAGGTGACGAAGGAGGTTCTAAATATACTTAATGGTGGTGACTTCCCAGAGGACTGGAACAATACTTGTGTTACTTTGATTCCGAAAGTTAAAAATCCAGAGCGGATGAAGGACCTCCGGCCCATCAGCCTGTGCAATGTCTTGTACAAATTGGTTTCAAAAGTGTTGGCAAATCGGCTCAAGCAGATTCTTCAAGAAATCATTGCACCGAATCAGAGTGCTTTTGTCCCCGGGCGTTTGATTTCAGACAACATCCTCTTGGCTTACGAGGTGACACATTTCATGCAAAACAAGCGCTCCGGGGCTGTTGGATATGCAGCTCTAAAGTTGGACATGAGTAAAGCGTACGATAGAGTGGAATGGGGCTTCCTGGAAAAGATGATGGGGAAAATGGGTTTTCAAGAAAGATGGATCAAGCTGATCATGAAGTGTGTAACCACTGTCAAATACCGGTTCAAGCTAAATGGGAATCTAACTAATGAGATCACGCCGGAGAGAGGGCTGCGTCAAGGGGACCCAATCTCGCCATATCTCTTTTTGTTTTGTGGTGAAGCCTTCTCTAGCCTCCTAAATAGTGCAGAAATGTCTGGAAAGTTGGAAGGTGTAA
The DNA here is from genome assembly GCF_022539505.1 of Lolium rigidum. Classification (NCBI taxonomy): domain Eukaryota; kingdom Viridiplantae; phylum Streptophyta; class Magnoliopsida; order Poales; family Poaceae; genus Lolium; species Lolium rigidum. Next base: position 220,702,207 of record NC_061513.1, on the reverse strand, counting down.
AGATTTGCCAAGATGCTCCGAGTTTTAACCATCTACTGTTTGCTGATGATTCGCTCATTCTTATGAAAGTTTCTGACGTGAGTGCGCAGCATCTGCAACATGTTCTAAATCTGTATGAGGTCAGCTCGGGGCAAACTATTAATGTGGAGAAGTCATCGATTGTTTTCAGCAAAAACACTAGGCGACAAGCAAAACGAAGAATGATGCGGAGGTTGGGGCTTAGATCGGAGGGTAGGAATGAGAAATATCTCGGTCTCCCTGTCTATGTGGGACAATCAAAAATGAAAGTCTTCGAGTACCTCAAAGATAGGGTGTGGAGAAAAATCCAGGGGTGGAAGGAGAGGATGCTATCCAAAGCAGGAAAAGAAGTCTTGATTAAAGCATGCGCTCAAGCCATTCCCATGTTTGCCATGGCGTGCTTTGATATAACAAAAGGACTGTGTGACCAAATCAGTGCCATGATCTGCAGGTACTGGTGGTCCTACATGCAGAAGGAGAACAAAATGCACTGGCTTAGCTGGGAGACTTTGACACTGCCGAAGAAGGATGGAGGTTTAGGCTATAAGGATCTCCACTCTTTCAATATGGCCATGTTGGCAAAACAAGGGTGGCGTTTACTCGCTGATGCTGATTCGCTATGTGCCCGGGTGCTTAAAGCAAAATATTACCCATATACCTCAGTGTTGCAGGCACAACCTTGCAATGGAATGTCATATACATGGAGGAGTATCTTGAAGGGTGTGCAGCTGCTCAAGGAGGGGGTGATCAAATGAGTTGGGAATGGCCAGTCCATTAATTGCTGGAGCGACCCCTGGATCCCAAGGAAATGGGATAGACTGCCAATCACAAGAAGGGGGAATGCTGTAATCTCCACTGTGGCTGAGCTCATTGATCCAACCACTGGTTATTGGGATGAGGATTTAGTCAAGGGCATTTTTTTGCATGCGGATGCAATCCAAATTCTGGCAATACCGTTGAGGGAGGGAATGGATGACTTTTATGCCTGGTTCTATGAGCCAAAAGGGGTGTTCACGGTCAAGTCAGCTTATAAGCTTCATCGTCAACTGCTACAACTTAATGGCAGTAACTATTTGGGAGAGCCATCAGTGGATACATCGGGATTCAAGTGGTATGATATATGGAACTGCCCCTGTCCACCTAATATAAAGACTTTTCTGTGGCGTATAGCCCATAACAGCCTGCCAGTCAACTGGAGCATACAAAGGCGTGGTTTGGAGGTTGATCCTATTTGTCCGGTCTGCAAACGCTTTAATGAGGATGGCGGCCATCTATTTCTCCGATGCAAAGATATAAGGCTTCTGTGGCGAGACTTGGGTCTGAATGAGCTTAGGAAAAAGTTGCTTGACTGCGTGGGTCCAAAGCATGTTCTTGCTGAGCTGCTCCATCAAGATACAAAAACAAAGCTTAAGTGTGTTGCCATGTTGTGGACATGGTGGAAAACCAGAAACAAGACTAATGCTGAGGGGGAGACTCGCAATCTGGGACAGATCAAGGCCCAGGTCTATCGGTTGGCCGCTGAATATGAAGATGCTTTCGTGAAGCATGCTACCCAGGCTGTACTTCCTAAACCCGGGTGGAAACCACCGGAAGGAGATGCTCTGAAGATTAACACGGACGGATGCTTCGATCCAAATTCGAGAAGTGGTGGTTGGGGTTTTGTAGTTCGAGACTCAAATGGGGAGGCGATGGGAGCTGCTGCTGGTAAACTGACTCATGTCGCTGATGCTTTCCAAGCTGAGGCAGAAGCTTGCAGCCATGCACTCCAGGTGGTTCAAAACTGGGGGATCTCTCGCATTCACATAGAAACTGATTCTCAGCTACTAGTTCAAGCGCTAAAAAACAACGATGATGACTTCGGCCCTTGTGGAGTGCTGATCAAGGAGATTAAGGAGACTCTCTATCTTAATTTTATCTGCTTTAGTGTAGAATATTGCCCCAGGGCCTGTAATAGTGTTGCGGATGCTCTTGCCGCTTTTGGTTCAAAGCTTAGGGATGAGACCCAAACTGTTTGGTCGGGCCATGCCCCTGACTTTGTTCTGGTTCATGTAAACAGCGATGTTGCTGTGCCTGTTTAAGTAATGGAAAGGCATCTCAAAAAAAAAAAAGCTTAGAGCTTTCACTCTCCTTGATCATATTGTATCATCTCCCTCTCTTGATCCTTGAAAACTTCCTCCACACCAAACTCAAAACAACTCATTAGAGGGTTAGTGCACAATTAAAATTTACATGTTCAGAGGTGACATGATCATTCTTAATACTTCTGGACATTGCACAAAGCTACTGATAGTCAATGGTATCGAAAAATCCATCAAGCATAGCAAAACAGGCAATGCGAAATAAAAGGCAGAATCTGTCAAAACGAGAACAGTCCGTAAAGACGAATTTTATTGAGGCACCAGACTTGCTCAAATGAAAATGCTAAAATTGAATGAAAGTTGCGTACATATCTGAGGATCACTCACGTAAATTGGCATAATTTTCTGAGTTACCTACGGAGAATTAGGCCCAGATTCGTGACAGACAGAAATCTGTTTCGCGCGATAATCCAAATCTAGTATGAACCTTACTATCAACGACTTTACTTGGCACAACAATGCACAAAACTAAGATAAGGAGAGGTTGCTACAGTAGTAACAACTTCCAAGACTCAAATATAAAATAAAAGTACTGTAGTAAAAAAAACATGGGTTGTCTCCCATAAGCGCTTTTCTTTAACGCCTTTCAGCTAGGCGCAGAAAGTGTGTATCAAGTATTGTCAAGAGATGGTGCATCTACAGCGGGGTGTGGAGTTTTCTCAACCATGCATAGTATATTGGATACATAAGTTTCAGCGGCTCCCTTTTCATTAGTCTTGGGCTTGCTACTCTCATCAAACAAATTTTCAGGAACAAGCCAAGCATAGTTATTTTCTAGTGCCTCATGCATTGCTAGGAGCTTACATGGTATTGGTGCTTTAATCTCCCCACCATTATTAACATTATTAGTATACTTAATTCTATCCATATCCATCTTTTCAAGTGTTCTTTTAAAATCGGTGATCATGCCAAGCCTATCATGCTTACTAAAAACTTTTCTAGCTTCTCTAGCTATATCCGTAAATTCTCGCACTAAGACTTTTAGAACAAAATCTCTCTTCTCTCCCCTCTCCATATCAGAAAGTGTAAGAAACATGTGTTGTATCATGGGGTTGAGACTAATAAATCTAGCTTCCATCATGCGTACCAAACAAACAGAGGCATCTTCATAAGTAGGGACAGCTTTTGCAAGGGGTATATCTTTAAGATCTTCATGCATACTAACATGGGTGAAAAATTCTTCTATATTATCTCTTCCAATTATAGACCCTTGCCCCACCGGTATATCTTTTACGATGAAATTAAAAGGAAACATGTTGAAATAAGTAAAGCAAATGCAAGTAACTAATTTTTTTGTGTTTTTAATATAGCAAACAAGATAGCAAATAAAGTAAAACTAGCAACTAATTTTTTTGTGTTTTGATTTAGTGCAGCAAACAAAGTAGTAAATAAAGTAAAGCAAGACAAAAACAAAGTAAAGAGATTGGGATGTGGAGACTCCCCTTGCAGCGTGTCTTGATCTCCCCGGCAACGGCGCCAGAAAATCTGCTTGATACGCGTACAGCACGCGTCCATTGGGAACCCCAAGAGGAAGTGTGATGCGTACAGCGGCAAGTTTTCCCTCAGTAAGAAACCAAGGTTTATCGAACCAGTAGGAGCCAAGAAGCACGTTGAAGGTTGATGGCGGCGAGATGTAGTGCGGCGCAACACCAGGGATTCCGGCGCCAACGTGGAACCTGCACAACACAACCAAAGTACTTTGCCCCAAAGAAACGGTGAGGTTGTCAATCTCACCGGCTTGCTGTAACAAAGGATTAGATGTATAGTGTGGATGATGATTGTTTGCAGAAAACAGTAGAACAAGTATTGCAGTAGATTGTATCGATGTAAAAGAATGGACCGGGGTCCACAGTTCACTAGTGGTGTCTCTCCCATAAGATAAATAGCATGTTGGGTGAACAAATTACAGTTGGGCAATTGACAAATAGAGAGGGCATGACCATGCACATACATGATATGATGAGTATTGTGAGATTTAATTGGGCATTACGACAAAGTACATAGACCGCTATCCAGCATGCATCTATGCCTAAAAAGTCCACCTTCGGGTTATCATCCGAACCCCTTCCAGTATTAAGTTGCAAACAACAGACAATTGCATTAAGTATGGTGCGTAATGTAATCAATAACTACATCCTCGGACATAGCATCAATGTTTTATCCCTAGTGGCAACAGCACATCCATAACCTTAGAGGTTTCTGTCACTCCCCCAGATTCACGGAGACATGAACCCACTATCGAGCATAAATACTCCCTCTTGGAGTTAAGAGTAAAAACTTGGCCAGAGCCTCTACTAATAACGGAGAGCATGCAAGATCATAAACAACACATAAATAGATTGATAATCAACATAACATAGTATTCTCTATCCATCGGATCCCAACAAACACAACATATAGCATTACAGATAGATGATCTTGATCATGTTAGGCAGCTCACAAGATCCGACAATGAAGCACATAAGGAGAAGACAACCATCTAGCTACTGCTATGGACCCATAGTCCAGGGGTGAACTACTCACTCATCACTCCGGAGGCGACCATGGCGGTGTAGACTCCTCCGGGAGATGAATCCCCTCTCCGGCAGGGTGCCGGAGGCGATCTCCTGAATCCCCCGAGATGGGATTGGCGGCGGAGGCGTCTCTGGAAGGTTTTCCGTATCGTGGCTCTCGGTACTGGGGGTTTCGCGACGAAGACTATATGTAGGCGGAAGGGCAGGTCGGGGGCGTCACGAGGGGCCCGGATGCCGGGTCGGCGCGGCCGGGGCTTGGGTCGCGCCGCCCGGTGCCCGGCCACCTCGTGGCCCCACTTCGTCTCCTCTTCGGTCTTCGGAAGCTTCGTGGCAAAATAGGCCCACGGGCGTTGATTTCGTCCAATTCCGAGAATATTTCCTTACTAGGATTTCTGAAACCAAAAACAACGAGAAAACGAGCAAGTGGCTCTTCGGCATCTCGTTAATAGGTTAGTGCCGGAAAATGCATAAATATGACATAAAGTATGCATAAAACATGTAGATATCATCAATAATGTGGCATGGAACATAAGAAATTATCGATACGTCGGAGACGTATCAGTCGCACGCTGCGCTCAACGCGCGGACGCATCGCAAATGTGAAGAAATTCGAAAAAAGGAAAATGTAAACCTAAACGAAATTTCATTAAGCATATGCCCTATTTTGGGCAAATTTGTACATATGCCCTATTTTGGGCAAATTTAAACTACCAAAAGAAGCCCTCTATATGGGCTTTAAAATTAAAAACAAATAAAAAACCCTCTATTAGAGTTTGAGGAGGACGCGGTGGCCGCCGGTGCGCCGCCTAGTCCCTGTGGGCATCGTCGCCGTCGGCGTCGATGACGTCCCCGGACACCGAGGCGCTGTTGTGGCTCGACCACGCTGGGGACTCCGGCCACGGTGACCACAAGGCCTCCTCCCAGGCGGAGTGCGGGTCCGGAGCCGCCCGCTGCTCCGCCGCAGCAGCCCGGAGCTGCGCCTTCTCCCTGAGGCGCAGCTCCCTCTCTTGCCAGGCGAGGCGCCTGGCCTTCTGGCGCCTCTCTTGCTCCGCGAGGCGCCTGGCCTCCTGGCGCATCTCCTCCTCGCGGCGGAGCCTGGCCTCCTCGTGCCGCCACGCCGCTGCCTCCTCCCGACGGACCTACTCGAGCAAGGCCCAGGCCTCGACGTCCTCGACCGTCTACCGGGCCTCCTCCTCCATCGCGGAGGTGCGAATGGCCGCTGCGAGATGCGGCCACTTCGCTTCCTTCTCCGTCGCGGATAGCGCCAGAGCGGCGCAGGTCGGAGTCTTCTTCCTCCTCCGGCTTCGGCAGCAGCAGCGGCGCGGGTTGCGCCAATGCCGCGCCGACGTGGGCGGCCTCTCCGATGTGGAGACCGCCGCGGTTTCCTCCGGCCCGCAGCGCCGGCGAAGGACGGCGGCTGCTGCTGGCCTCGCCGTTGTTGGCGCCGGGAGCAAACCTTCTCTTCGGGGCCATGGCGGCGCTTGCACGTGCATGCGAAACCGTCGACTGGAGTGGAGTGGGGAGTGGACTGGACAGGGACAGATCCCTCCCAGTCCACATTTAATATGATGCCCTCTCCCACCGACAGCTGGGCCCAAGGGAGCCGAGCAGGCGAGCAGGCGGACGTGACCGGACGCCACGTGCCATCCGCGGTCACGGAAACCTAGCCCAGATTTTGACCGGGTTTGCGTCGTTCCAGACACCGCGGCTATCCGCATTTGTGATGCGTGCCTGCGTTGGGCCATGGATTTGTCCGATTGGAGTCCATCCGGACGCGCGGGCGCGGAATGGGTCGCCGCGTTGGAGATGCCCTAAAGGCCCGGCTCTCTGAGAGAAATTTCCCACGAGACCCGGCAGACCATGGGCTTCCCGCTCCAGCTCCAGCTCCACCGGCGACGTCGATCCTACAACCCCACAACCCAACGGTTCTGCCCTCGCCGCGTTCGTGGCTTGGGTTACCGTACGCGCGCGCACGTACGGGCCAAATTTAGCCATGGCTGAAACAGAAACGCAACGGCACGATCGGTCGATCTATATACATCGCCATGGCTCCCCGGGGTTGCAAAAATAGAGCTCCTTCTCTTTCCTTTCCTTTCCCAGCCGCAGCTGAGGGAAGGGGAAGATTAGAAAGGAAGGAGAAGGAAGAACAAGGATCAATTAAAGCTCCGTAGATTCTCGTATAACTAACACTTGGAAGTAGCAATCAAAATCCAGGTCGGGAGAGGGCGGCGGCGAGCGACGGTGTGGGTGGTGGTGGCCGGCCGGCGGGGGAAGCGCAGCACACGGCCCTTCTCCCTGCATGCTGCCTTGATCCGATCCGTTCGACCCCTTATCCAGGAGGAAGAGTGTCAATTCCGCACTGCATGCCAATGCCTTCCCCTGCCCCTGCCCTCGCCGCCGAGTCGTCGTCGTCCCTTCCCGCCTGCGACTGCTGCTACTGACTCGATCGATCTGGATGTAGCAGCTAGCTAGCTAGCTAGCTCTCGATTTGACATGTTGTTGTAACAAGCCAGAAACACGAACCAAGGTATGTTTGCGCCCTCCGGTCGCCATTGTCTTCATTTCCAATGTACTACGCCCGTGCAGCTTGTGATCTGAGTCATTTGCATGGTTGGATGGAATCTTTGAGTAGCCGGCCGTTGCCACCGTTACCATCACCACCACCGGATGGCGATTGCGGTCGGCCACTGCCACGGCCTCAAGCCGCCCGCCGCCCGCGGCCGGCACTACCGCCCGCACTCCGTCGCCCAGCTCGACCGCCCGGCCCTCGACCGGGACCATCAGGAACGGAATGCCCTGTCACCGCAGCGCCGGTGTCTCTCCTCTCCCTGCTTCACCACCGTCTTCGCACCCGCCTCGGAAGACCAGGGAGCGGAGCCCGCCGGCGAAGAGCAGAAGATGCCCCGCGTGGAGATCGTCGCGGGCCGCCACGCCCGCGGCGTGCACGCGCTCATCGCGGAGGCCGCGGGCGCCATCGCGTCGGGGACGCGGCTTGTGCCGGCTCAGGGTGGCCTTGGAGGGGCGCTGCTGCTCAAGGATGGTCGCTCCGGCGAGCACGTTGCGGTCATCAAGCCGCTCGACGACAAGTCCTCTCCGTCCAACGGCGGAGGCGGCTACGAGAGCAAGGCTGTGCTGCGGGAGGTGGCCGCCTACCTCCTCGACCACGACGGATTCGCCAGCGTCGCGCCGACGGCTATGATCAAGATATCCCGCCCCACCATGGAGACGACAGTGGCGTCCATCCAGCGCTTCGTGGCGCACCACTACGACGCAGGCGAGCTCGGCCCGTCGCGGTTCTCCGTGCAGTCCGTCCACCGCGTCGGCATCCTTGACGTCCGTCTCCTCAACATCGACCGCCACGCCGGCAACATCCTCGTCAAGAATCCGCCAACCGGGGACGGCAGCTCGTCGGCGGTGCCGCTGGAGCTCGTGCCAATTGACCACGGCCTCTGCCTCCCGGAGCAGCTCGACGACCCGTATTTCGAGTGGTTGCACTGGCCGCAGGCGTCGCGGCCGTTCTCCAGCACCGAGCTGGACTACATTGCGTCGCTGGACCCTTTCAAGGACGCCGAGATGCTCCGCGTAGAGCTGCCGTCCCTGACGGAGCCGGCCATTCGGATCCTCACCCTGTGCACCATATTCCTCCAGCGCGCCGCCGCGGCAGGGCTCTGCCTCGCTGACATTGGCGACATGATGACCCGCGAGTTCTCATCGATGGAGGAGGGGCTGAGCGCGCTCGAGGCCCTCTGCAAGAAGGCAGTGGACTCCATCGACGCCCAGTCTCTGAAGAGCGTGTCATTCGGTGAGCTGAGCAGCGAGGAGTGGACGACGTTCCTGGAGAAGTTCGAGAAGCTGCTGCCGCCGGCGTTCGAGGCCAAGAAGAGCAGGCCGGCGTCGCATTGAATTAATGGCGAGGAGCGTACGTGTGCTGCGACGTACCATTTGCACGCAGGGTTGTGTACTTGTATACATACGGTGTGGCGGTCATTTTAACCAAAGAGGAGCCTTGTGTGTTATACGTCTGTTGTCGAGGCAGTAGAACCATCTTCCGACGATGCTGACACCAAGTTGTAGCAATGCAAACACGAGGCATTGGACAACAAACATTAACTGCAATATCTCGGCGGCCCCATTGATGTATCATCCTTAATTTTACAATCTAACTTTTTAGGGTTAGGGAGTGATTATCTCTCATCTCTCGATCAACTTTTATGGTAGTACGAGATCATATGGTTATATAGTGTCAACTTTCGAGCCGTTATTTCTCAGTCCTCATAGGAATATCAAAAGTGCCATTCTTATTAACTAAATCTTGAAAACAGGTGTGATCAAACTCTCTCCTCCCCCCCCCCCCCCCCCACACACCCTATTATTTGGCAATATCCGGTAGCTACGGACCTATGGTGTATTGTAATGCCACATGAGAAATGGGATGGTGGCAAAGAGTATGTAGGTTGTCATTTGTCAATGAGGTTGAGCATAATCAGACGACAATCTAGGATGTTGTTGTCATCAACAAAACAATATTGTATGATTTTCAAATCTTAGGGCATATACAATGGTAGGGAAGACGTGCCTTATTTTTGCAGTACACGTCATCTAGAGAAGACAATAAATATAAATGATACCACGTATTATATCTTATTGTCTTCCCTTGCAATAAATGAAAATCAATTATTTTCTAAAAAAAATTGGGTTGCTAAGGATAGACAAATGGTAAAATGTACAAAAATAGTATTCTCTTATTTTCATAAGGGCACATACAATGGTAAGGAAGACTCGTTTTCTCTTAGCAGTCCACGTTAACTAGAGAAGACACTAAATATAAAATGATACAATGCAGTATCTCTTATTCTTATCCCTAGCAATAAATAAGAATTAATTAAGTTTCAGAAATAAATTAAATTGGTAAAGGAAGACAAATGATACAATAGAGAAAATAGTCTTCTCTTATTTCATAAGAGATCATCCTTTAGCTAAGGGAACACAGCCTTCTCTTTCTTCAATCTCTTCGCCAGCTAAGCAAAACTCATACGTGGTGGTAGCCGTAAGGGAAGGCTGACATCAATTCATTGTATATGCCCTAAGAGATCATCTCTTAGCTAAGGGACTACAATATTAAGAAGTGAGCCTAGCTCACTTGGTTAGCGAAGTGGATGTACAACCCAGCCACCCAGGTTCAAGTCCTCATGGACGCAAATTTGGATTCTTATTATTAAAAACTAGTTGAATGCCCGTGCGTTGCCACGGCATGTCAATTTCTTTTTCTTGTCATATATCTCACATATCTAGACACAATACACGAAAATATTCACACTTTCAAAAATCTAGCCACATACTATTGTAAAATCTTAAGATTCCTCAGTTGACTTCGAATGTATCTCGATAAAAGCTATAATTCTACATCGTGTGTATAGAAATCGAAAAGCCAATTAGTTACCTCTTATCAGCCAACATCTACACCATGTGATACGCTTAAGATCTACTACATAATTGCAGTTACACACGATGCTTGCCATCATAGTTTTGACAAGTTTGAAAACCAGAATTACAAATCCCAAATTTCATGTTTTACAAGCCTGTTGCAATACATAAAAATCCTTGTTTTCAAGAGAAAGCAAATTGTACTTATACCGGACGGTTTATACATCATCTAGTCACTGTGCCATCGGTCTCATATATGAAGCCTCTCTGGCTGTTCTCCCCTTCGCATCAGAGTCTACACTTTGTTAATGAATCCATGCATAAATGAAGAATTCTGAAACGCGTTACAAATTTCCAAAGCTACATAATTATCAAGTTATATTACTTTAGGATTGGTGAACTCAAGTAGGTTTTGCAACAGAATTCGCTGAACATGAAGAAATTATCTCCAAACGGTTTGTTCTAGACTATGCATAGTCAATCATATAGCACTCAAGTTGCACAAATAAATGAAACTGGAAAGTTGCAAACATGAAAGTTTACTGCAATAATCATCAAGGCACGACAAATATAGAACTCATGGATATAGTATATACGTTCTGGAGAATCAAATAATTATTTGCTTTTGTTAATAGAAAAAAGTGCCCATGTTGAAAATGGATGTCAGTATCAATTAGAAATGGTATTGCTAACATTTTCTAGCATTGTGAGTGAAAGATTATGGGCTAAGTTAACTTACATTTGTGAAAAAAAAAACCATGAAAGTATATCCTTTACCACAATAAATAAGAACATGTAATCTACAACATAATTCCTACTGAATATCAAGAAGATGTAATATACAACACAAATGCTCAACAAATCATCAAATACCTCTCTAGACAGTCATGAGTTGATCAGGTAACCTTGCTAGCATGAATACCGTTCTCCAACCAGCAAATGAAAAGCAAACTGCTAAGCTTTGCTCTTTGTAACGGGAAGAACCTTGCCCAAAAAATATTACCTTCTATGGCATGATCAATGTTCCCTAGATAATATAAAGCATCATCATAATTCTCAGCTATCTCACGTATACATGTGATAGCACTAAAGTAATACTAAACAAAACAACTGAAAATAACAGTTAAGAAAGTGAATGGCCGTATATAACGAGCAGCTGTATATAAAAATTGCACTGAGGTTAATCATGTTCGTTTGTAACGTCATTTTCCCTAAAAAAATGTGCACATAAACTTGCAAGAAATTAAAAGTGAACATGAAATTGAGTCAGTGGGCTCAAACTGGTGGATAGCCTAATCTGATGGCAGTTATCAAAGGCATCTTCCATATCATCTGTCTTCAGGCAAATTACTCCACAAGATATTGCACCGTGAGGTGTGTGTGTCCTTTCAGAGATGCCCACCTTGGAAACTGTAACATGGAATCACAGTCAGCATAGCAACATTTGTATTAATAATAACACATTGCACGAGAGTAGAAACTACAACACATCTGGTTGCTCATTAGTGGGAGTTATGACTGAAAATGATACATGAATCCTACAAGAGGCACTGGATCTCCAAATCACTAATATTATTCCAACCAAAACCGCATACTGATACTATCATGTCAAAACTGAAAATTACTTCTCTTACTAATCAAATGAAATGGCATAAACGGTTCCAGAATCTTCATTAATGGACCAAACAAATGTATTTTAGATATGCTAATTTTCACAACATGAAGTGCATATAACCATCCAAAAATAGGACTCGACTCTAGATCTCTCAACAAAAATGAACTCAACATGTATTATCCATGAATATATTCACAAATGAGTGCAAACATACTTAAGTAGCTCCACATGCTTTTTTCAGTCATTCAAAAATGCACAAAAATAGTAGGTCGTTAGTATGTTATGAACCAAGGTCACCAGTCTAATCCAAGGAACCACTATTCTAAATTTAGGGCCATTCAATACTAACATTGGAGGCAACAATATTCCACGCAAGAAAGTTGTAACACTAAACTTGCAAGTCGCAACTATGGAAGCTATTAATTTCGAAACCCCAACTGACCATCTTGTCTCTCGGGTTGTCTCGCTGTTCTGGAGCACCTCCTCGATGGCGATCAGCTCTTGGGCTGCATGCAGTCATCATCCACAACAATTGGGTCGTATGAACATTGAAGTGTTGCAGGTAAAATGGAAAAAAAAGAAAATCGAAGCTGGTTGCTGGAACACTTGCCTCAGCTTGATCTCTAAGTTGTCATTCCCCATCTCTGTGAACATTTCTAGGATTTGCAAATTTTGAATATTTTATTGGGTTACTGGTACTGAAAGAACCTTGTGCTTCTTGTCCACAGTATCTTCCCGAAGTTGGTCAGGTACTTACTTCTCCACGATTCTTGGCAGCCAAGAAGCGAGCCACTGATTGCATCTTTGCGATCAGTTTCAATGAAAACATATCCCTGGAAACATAAAGAATGTGCAGAGAACAAAATCGCTTATTAGCTTCACACGGGGCAAATTTCAGTTAAAGTACAATACATAGCCTTTTGTGCAGGTATGACCTTCATTATCTTAACAGGGAGATACAACCATCACATGAATAGCTCAACATGGTGACAGTGTTGATGGAAATACTAATTGAAATGCACAAAAAATATGCAGCTCTTGCTCGAATTATGTTAACAGTGATAAAATTGGCCGTGGATAATTTTAATTGTAGTGTGAGAAGCATATTGTATTACTCAGTAAGCACAACAAAACACATGTGTAAAACTGAAACTATTTGAAAAAATAAAACTTACTGCTACCAGAACTTACGGTGAGCTACATGCAAAAATCCATATCACTCAATTTTTTTATTTCTCAAGTTCTATTGACACCCTCATTGAAACCATGGGGAACACTGAAAGTTCGTTATATATACATGTACGTGTTGATCGAAAATAAAAACTTGGAGTTGATTAAAGTAGTAACTTACACGGTATATTTTTAATATGTAACCAACATCTTAATAGCCCAGCCCGTTCAGAGGAATTAGCACCCCAAACTGATCCAAATTAAGGACACATCAATTAGCACCCATCCCGTTCAGAGGAATTAGCAAGAAGGACATCAATTAGCACCCAGCCCATTCAGAGGAAATAGCAAGAACAAGAAAACCCAAGGCTCGACTCCTCTACGGTCATCTTCCCCACTTCTCTTTTCTGGCATCTAGAAAGAAAAAAACAACAGGTGCTAGTCAAATCAAAAATATATTCAGTCTCCTTGCGCAGAACAAGGAGGCGTAGATCCCTTGAGGTCGGTCTACCATGGTGACGCGGTGGAGGAGGTGAGTGCCGTGTCCACGATGGCGATGGGGGCTCCCAAAAGCGGCCGTCCTGAGCGTGGCTCCTCTCCCGTGTGGTCTTGTTGGATCTCCTAGAGGCAGCACCAGAGGAAGGCGATGAACGAGCTTAGGAGGTGGAGTACTGGAGAGGCTAACGAGAGGTGGGAGGGGCCGGTGCGGAGTTTACCAGATCTACACCATTCGTGTTGCAATCTCCGTGGATCCGCCGCCGAGATGGACGACAGGCCAGCCTACGCACCTCGTCCCTCCGCTCGGGCCGCTCGGCCACGCAGCGACGCCACTGCCACGACCATCGTAAGCACACGCGCAATCATCCTGTTGCAGCTGGGGCGGGGGAGAGATGTGAGCGGCGGCGGCTGGGGAGAGAGGAGGCAGCGGGACCCTGTGCTAGGGTTCCATGGGAGGATCGGGCATGTAGCTTTCTTTTGCGTTGGTTGGATCGTTGATTTTCACTTATCGGTGGCAGAGAACCGTAAATACACAAGCCAACTACTATCATGCCATCGGATGCAGATTGAGCGGTCAGGATGTTCCCAATCTCCTTCACCAAACGCGTTGTATGACGTACGACCAACTGGAATATAATAGTAAAGAAACAAATCATTGTAGGGGCTTCTCCTACCGTATTCTTTAAAAAAAAAATTACAATATTCTCTTCTTCAACCTCTGTTCTCCAACTAAGCAAAAAAAAATTAACTTGCCAACCGTAAGGGAGCTAATGTCACCTTATTGTAAATGCCCTTAGACATGATCATTAAGTTTATTTACTTGCCTACTATTTGTCATAGACAAGTTTATTTACTCCTCAATTTTTTTTTTTGAAGTCTATTTACTCCTCAATTATTTTGCCAAAACACGCCCAAGACCGAGAGCTTTTTTGTTTTGAAAGGAACTTGCTTCTGCATTGGTGGGCTTTAGGAGAGCCTGTAAACAACAGTACGAGCCCGGCCCACTGAGAAAAAGCCCGCATAATTGTCCTCTTCCCCATCCCATTTCCACTCGCCGATTCCAGCTCCGGCGTCCACTTCCACCCGGTGATCTCGCCGCCTCGACCGATCACCGCCGGCGCTGACCTCCGGCGTCCACTTCCAACATCCGCCCTCTCCCGAACTGCCTCCTTCTTTAACTCTATTTTGGAGCGCCGCCTCCGTCCAGAGCTGCAGCCGCCTTGCAGCAGATCGCCATGACCGCCGACCCGACGCCTCCTCCCGCCGAGCCGCCGCAAAATCCGCCAAATTCTACCGCGGTTTTGATCTGTCCCCTGCTGCTTGTGGTTCAGAGCTATGTCTTCAGTTTTGTTTATCTTACGTATTTGGGTGGGGATTACCCAGGAGGAGGCTGAGGCGGATGCGGTAGGCACGCCGTCGAGGGGCGGGCCTGTGGGGATGGTCAGCTGGGGAACCGGCACCCTCGTCGGCGTATTCACCGGGCTGCTCTATGGCGGGGCCAAGGAGGCCAACGCTAACGTCGTAAGTTGCCACCCTACTCCATTCCATACTACTTTCCATTATCGCTTCGGGTGCAACCTGCGTGGATGTAGAAATAGTGTTCATAATGATAAGTAACCACTTATGACTTGTAATCGTAGGCGTGAGGGATACATTTGCATCCACATTGGCTGGTGAAACGATGCATATTTGCTATTCTCTGATGTCCATTTTGCATGTTAGGCCAGGGTATATAATCTTTTGTTTTGTTGCTTGGAAATAGAGTTTTCTTGTACAATTTTGTGAAACTTCAAAATTCAGACTGGTTTCTTTGAAAGTATTGGATCAGAATCACAAATATATATATGGAAGTTACTCGTCTCCTACTTTGGATCTGAAAATCCAAAAAAAAAAATTAGCTAGCACAGTTTAGGCCAAAGGAATGACTTCTGTTAAAACTATATCATATTTTGCAGAGCAAGGATGCTGAAGTGATGTTGAAGATGGGAAGCACCACAGACAAGCGCGAACAGTATAGGCTGATGAGAGATGCAATGGAGAAAAGGTTCATCCGGGTTGCAAAAGGCTCCCTAGTTGGTGGTGCTCGCCTTGGGATGTTCACTGCAACGTTCTTTGGCATACAGAACCTTCTTATTGAGAATCGTGGGGTACATGATGTGTTCAATATTGCTGGAGCTGGCTCGGCTACCGCGGCTGCTTTTGGGCTTATATGTATGTATCTCACTGCATTAAAACATGGATTTTAAAATTACACCATTTAGTTGAGGCACTGTCGAATCGTAAACTTGGAAGAACTTATAAATATATTCGCTGCAGTATGAATATGTACAGAAGTAAATTACAAAACTTACTAAAATAGAATAATCAGAAGCACGGCATTCATTGTTAGAACTTAGAAGTACACCTGTTATTACTCGTCCTTTCTTGTATTTGTTAAAAGATTTCTCTGGTAGGCTTTGGTCAAACTATTCATGCTATTAAGTCTTTACCTGTAGTTGGCTGCCTTTAGGGGCCTCCTGTGGGCTGTCGTTAAGTGGCCCCTAACCACATGATGATTCCACATGAGTATCAAAGATTGAATTGACCTGCTAAGATACATTTACTAGGATTTTTTGCGTCCATCAAGAAAATTGATTTGATAGTTACCTGGAAGATTCATACAAGAATGTTTTCCTAAATATCTTACATAGTGCTTTTTTAAGCAGCTTGTATCTTAAGAAACTGTAAATACCTCTTGGATTTATCATTATTGTATTTCATCGTTTGTATTTAGTTCTCATAGCGCTTTATAGACTGAGTTCATCTCAACTAATGTCTATACCTTCAGTGCCTGGTTCACCGATGTGGCGTGCAAGGAATGTATTGGTTGGCTCTGCTCTTGGTGCCGGAATCTGCTTTCCCCTTGGTACTCTTACCTCCAATTGCTCGTGATATTTTCCTGTACCATGAGTACTGTTCTGTATACTTTAAGAAGTCTTTTAGGCTCTAGATTGCTCGATGTGCAGATCAGTTGCTTAGATATGGACCAGATGATGCATTATTTATAGATGTCCATTTTCCTCTATGATAGTAATTAACTGCATCCTGCAAAGTAAATGAATTTTTAGCATCTTCGTGAAATGCTTTCTCCCATACTTAATCTTAGTTCCCGTTTTTAATTCTGATATGAATGTTTGAACTTGTGCTATGATGTGTAGCCTTCCAATTTAGAAGTTTGATGCTACCTTCTCATTGTGTACTACTTTGTGCCCATTACCTAATTCCCTTGTTCATCTGGGAGGATGTGTTAATCAGTCTCATTAGAAAGCGCATGCACATAATTCATTTATATGATGCTATCCTGCCATAAGCATCTGCATTACTGAAACACAACACCACTAGTTGCCAAGTCAACAGTGCCAGCTCATTCTTAAACAATGGTCACACAATGTCAACTCGCCGGCAGCTTCTTGTGGTTATTAGCTCGGCTCACTTTGGGAGTTCTTTCTTATGCAGGTTGGGTACAGTTGAAGCTGGCAGAGAAGGCCAGTCTTGAGATCGAAACTTCAAAGTCACCATCAGATTTGGCAAGGGAACAAGGGAATCAAAGTCGTGTGGGGGCAGCTATAGATCGACTCGAGGGCAGCTTGAGGAAGTAACATTTTTGTACCCTACAAGGACCTTTTCTGGAAGTGTACCTGGAAGCTGTCGTCAAAAGCCTCGCATATTTCACTTTTGTTCTTTGTTCTACTTGTCATAGTAATGTTGTTACTTTTGAAGCGGTAATGGCAGCAAGAGCAACTGTATCTATTTTGTTGAGATTAAATTTTGATATAAAACCTGACTTGCTAGAACTGTCTAATTCTAGTTTGGGTACGGGTTCAGCTTTTTGTTTGTGCCAATGTTTCTACCTGACAATGCATTCGGAGGATGCGGCAGACACAACCTCATCGATTGATGCGGCCTTCAGATGCTTCAATTATGGATCTGGCCTAATTTAGAAGCTCCAAGTAATAAGCCTCATATTTTGTTTGTCAAAATCACGGTCAAACTTTGGGCTGAAAACTCGAGTGGAACCTATAAATCCAAACGCGTCTAGCGTCAGAAGACACCTTGAGAAAGGCCAGTTCTCTTGTGCTTGTTCATAGCAGTTTCAACTCAACAAGTTGGAACAAAATTAACAGCTGGGGCCCCGGATGGTTATAGGAGAAGCTGGGGAGAGGGCGGCTTATTTTTTAAGCTGACAAAAGAACTGGCCCTAGTTGACATGAAATTTTTGCTAAATTTAGTGAAAGCTCATGAGCGTAAGACGTAAAAAGTCCTTCACAATTCACTCTCGGGAGTCGGGAGATAACTAGGATAGGACATGAAAACACATCAGAGTAAACTAACAGCATGTAGTCTCAAATATGGGCATTCCTTGATGCTGAGACAAGACATCTATCAGCAAATTCTCATCTTGATATTTGTTAAAGAACCCACGGATCATGGTAGCAGTTGGAAGCCACAGAAACATGCAAAGTAGAATTACATAACCAATACTGATGGACCAAGTTTGAGATACTGAAAATAAAAAAAGCTGAAGTTCCAAGTTTCGGCCATTACAGCTCCAATTTGATACCAATGAGGTTGCAACATTTATGTCCAAAAAAAGCACCACAATCTAACCAAACATTGCTTGCAGAAGTTAGGCTCCAGAACCAATTGATGTGGACTTCTGTCGGCCATCTGGAATGGAAAAAAGCACAATTGGTTTGGACGACCGGACAAATGGAACATCACACCTGTAATACCCTTTCCTTTCGAGCTGTATAACTTCTCCTTGCTTGACATTCCTAATGTTTGGGTCTCCAAGAGCTAAAGCTTCACGTCGAGTGCAAGGGTTGAGATTGTCAAGGAAGTCCTCATCTTCCTCCAGCTGCAAAAGTGTCATATATTAGGATTTAAAGTACATGGAGATATACCACCTAACAGTAGAATAAGACAATATGGACTTAATGACGGAAGAGAGATAACTCATCCAAGGAAGAGCCATCACATACATATAAAAGGAAGAAAACTAAATATAATCAACATCAGCTTTCAACAATGGAAGAATCAAGTATGGGTAGGTTGCCATGTTGAGTTTCCAGGGACCAAACAATTCACTGGAAGCCTCAGGCTCTTGAGGTAAGATAAGTTGGTCAGATCACTCATAGTTGAACAGATAGTAACTGTGCCCCTGACATATCTAACTAGTCTATGTGAAAAGGCATTCATACTACAACAATCACTAATTTTTAAATAGCCAGTATATGAATACAGTTTTGGCGTCTATATGGTTGCATGCCTACCAACATTAACGTAGAGAACATAACTTCTTACCTTTTTCTTATTGATTAGGTAGTCAAAATCTACCAAAGAGAGAGACACAAGGTCTTCAATATCTGATAGCCATGTCAGTTTCAGCTTCGTCATTTTTACTGACCCTTCAAGATGGAGTTCACCAACTAGCTGAGTGATTGTTCCATTATCTGTCTTGATTTCTCTAATGATAGCATTACCCCAGTCCATCAAAGTGACTTCCTCACCCACGCTAATGACTGATGCATCAGCATACTCGAGCCAAATTCTGTTTGCAAACGTTGTAGCCTTCTTTCCAGCACCCTCATATTTCTTATGCCTTGGTAAGATTCGAACAAATGGTTCGTCTGGGCCATTAGTAAGTGTCAAGAGCACACATCTGTCTTTCAGCACAGCAGTATGCCTTCCGCACACTGGATCAACTATCTTCTTGTTGATTGTCCAGAGTTTATCCCACTCCATGAGATTCAGATTTTTTGAAGCACCCTTCACAAATAAAATGCAAAAAAAAGGGTTAATAACTCAGTTACTCAAACATGCATATAGTTACAAGATCATAACGAGCAACTCAGTAGACAATTACCTGCTCCAGTATAAATTGGATCAATGCTTCAATCTTCAAGCCACGACGTACTATGCCTTGTACCGTGGGAAAGCGTGCGTCAGTCCAGTCCTCTACCTTCTTATTTTGGACGAACCAAAGAAGCTTGCGCTTGCTAAGAACGGTATAAACCATATTCAGCCTACTGAACTCATAGATTTCTACTCTCCGCAGCCCCATGTCTTGAAGGACACGGTAGTACTGTGCATTGCGATCATGGTATTCACTTGAACGAAGAGCATGAGTCACTCCTTCCAATGCATCAACAAATGGGCAAGCAAAGTCATATGTTGGGTAGACCTTGTATTTTGAGCCAACACGATGATGGGGATCAGGGTTGCAACGGTAGTAAACAGGATCACGAAGTGATTTGTTTGGGTCCTGCATGTCAAGTTTACCACGTACACAACACTGAGTACCCCTTTTGGTACCATTAACCATCTCATTCCACAACGACAAGTTCTCCTCAACAGTACTGTTTCTACATTTAGATTCCACACCATCCATCCTTTCACTCCTCATTTGCTCCTTGGGTGTATCATCAACATATGCCTTCCCCTGCTTAATCAAACTCTCAGCCATTTCCATTAGCTTTGGGAAATAATCTGATGTGTATGTAACTACATCGTATTTAACCCCAAGCGTTTCAATATCTTTCAGGACATTCTCAACAAATTCATTGCTTTCTTTAGAAGGATTTGTGTCATCAAATCGAACTATTAGACGCCCATTATATCTCTCTGCAAAATACTTGTTCAACAGTGCAGCCTTTGCATGACCAATGTGCAGATACCCGCTAGGCTCTGGGGCAAAACGAACACAAACCTCCCCAACTTTTGCACCTGGGAGATCTATTTGATGACCTGATGTGTTCTCTTTCAAACCAGGCATCTTTTCTTTCAAGCTTGGCGCAGGAGATTTGCCAATTCCTCGCCTTCCAACATAAGCAGATGTAACTTCATCTAGTGCGCCTGCATAGTCTGCAGCTACGCTGTTGAACCAACGGACAAGGCTTTGATATTTCTTTGACTTCCTTAGACTTTCCCATCGTTGGCCAGTTCCTGAAGAGAAGAGTTGTGACCTCCAAGGTGAGAGAGAGAGAGAGATAGAGAGTACTCACTGATGAAAGAAGGCAGGAAATTACCTGTTAGATTCGACCACACAACAATATCAGCAATTGAAAGACCATAACCAACCAAAAAGGTTCGAGATGCCAAGTATCCATCAATAAATGAGCAAGCAGCTTCAAATTCAGAGCCTGAAAGAATGAGTGGTGCGTACTCGAGCCATTGGTCAACCTACAGATGTAAAACATAATAGCAGCTCAGAAAATAGTGAGATGATCTTGAAAATCGATGACAAGCACCATATGTAAATCCAAAACATACATTTGCGGCCTGAATAGCATCCTGGCCATAGAAGTTGGAAACAGATGCAGCACGGGCAATGTACCGGAGAACAGTGTTCACACCATGTATAAAATCCCTGCACAGAGTAGTATTAATTGAGATACTACGAAATCCCACAGAAAAAAAAAATGCCAAGTTTCAACAATATAACTGCATTGGTTGACACTGGTCATGTTCTAACAGTCATCAGTTCCATCAACATGACTTCTTGGAACCAGGAGTAGCAAAATGAGGAGATAAAATTAAGAGGTGATCCTCAGAGTCGGCTACAGCAACTATTCAAACATATATCATGTTAACAAAGTGCCCATATGGTAATATTAAAAGAAAAGCATATGTTGCAGTTAATCAGAGGGAAAGAACATAACGCCTAAGCTATCAATCACTTACCCAGAACTGAAGTGCAGCGTGGGAACCGAACCAGAGGCAAGGGTGGGATCGATGGTTAGGGAAACACCTGCAATCTTAGCAGCAGAAATGATGGAAAGTGGCGGGCTGTCCTGCGGGAATGCTAGCTTCACCTCCATCTTTCAGCCCCTTAGCAAGCCAGAGAGCGGGATTCTGCCAACAGCAGATAAATACTGTGAGTCGCACACATGTTTGTCTTTTTCATTTTCACAAGCAGCAAGGATGCTTTAACCCCATAACTGAAGCAAAGACGCGATACTAAAACTTGATTGTTCGAATTAACTAAGCCAACCTGATTTCAGGACAAGGTAAAACGGACGGAATTTGCAGTTAGAGCAAACGAACGCGGGTGCGATAAATCTGACGGTAAATTGTACTCGAATTTCACACAAGACATAAGATTAATGTAGAATTGATATGTTGAGATCAGGTCTAAGAACTAGGTTGGGGCATGGAGAAGGGGCGGATCTAGATGGCGTGCCGGGTGTACACCGCCATAACCACAACCAAAGGTTGAGGGTTAATCAGTTTGGGTTTAGGCAATCAGCTGGTCTAAGAAGCTCATACCTCGAAATCCAGTGTCCAAGACGGCGGATGGAGTGGAGACAGCAGGCGCGGAGATGGCGATGGCGATGGCGGAGGCGACCCGCGTGACGCGGAGGCGGAGGCGGAGGCGGATGTGGTGACGGCGGCAGCTCTAGGGCAAGTCTTCCTGTTCCTTAGATGAAGGCAGGTGGTGGTGGTCTCCTGAACGTCACTCGGGCTAAGCCCGGTTGCAGTTTCTTGTGGGCCGGGATAAGACACAACAAACCCTATAAATCCACTCCCGCCGAATTAGGCCTTATTAGTGGATTTTGACCGCCGCGCCGCTGTTTTGTTTAGCCGAGGGTTTGGTTGGTGGATTTTTTCTGAAACAAGAGGGTTGCTGGATTTTGTCCGCCAATGTTTTGTTTAGCTGAATGTTGCTGGACTTTGACCGTCAATGTTTTTGCGTAGCTGAATACTGGGATGTGCACCGATGTGGCAAGAAGAATGATGTGGGCTCATGTGCTTGTCAATACCCTTCCCAACACAAAATATTATTTCCATACTCCTACAATCCAAAATGGCGTACCTTCCCTATGACTGATCAAGCATTTCATCTCTCCCTCCAGTTCTGTCTACAGATGCAACATGCTTCCAAACATCTGACGGAGTTTAGAGCATCTCCAGTCGCGTCCTCCAAAGCGTTCCTCAAAGTGATTTGGAGCGCGCCGGACAAAAAAAACGTTCCCAACCGCGTCCCCTAAAGCACGTTTTTGTCTGACGCGGCCCGATACGGTGTCCGGCGCCCCGAGCCCGTCCCCGCTACACAGGGGACGCTCCAGGGACGCCGGACACACCGAAAAGCGAGGCGAAGCGACGTGGGCCTGACGCGTCAACGGCACAGAGAAAATTCGTCCGCCGCTCCCGCCAAATC
This sequence comes from Lolium rigidum, assembly GCF_022539505.1. Taxonomy (NCBI): domain Eukaryota; kingdom Viridiplantae; phylum Streptophyta; class Magnoliopsida; order Poales; family Poaceae; genus Lolium; species Lolium rigidum. The sequence goes on along the minus strand of NC_061513.1, from coordinate 220,679,632 downwards.
GCGCCTCTCCCGCCACATCGCTCCTCTCCCGCTGCGCATTTCTGTCATCCCAACACATTTGACCTATCCTGCCGGCCGATTCATTTCTCCCTCCCGCCATCGCTACGCTGTTCCTCCCGCCGCCACCCTCTCCCCATCCATAGCGCCACCCACTCACTGCCCCCAAAAAAAATAGCCAAGAAAAGGACCAAGAAGCCGTCGGGCAATGGGACGAAAGGGCGAAAGCGCCCTTCGCGAGGCCGCGGAAGGCGCCGGCTCCGAAGAAGAAGCCAGAAGGCTGGACAGTGGCATCAAGACTGTCTACGCCGGAAGTTATCGACGGCGGAGCGGAAAGGATTGAGGGCGGCGCAGCTGGAGAAGAAGGCGTTGGCGGCGAGCCAGCACCAGCACACGTTGGTCGGGTGTATCGCTGCCACCAACGCGAACCCATGGAGTACGAATATGCCGCCGTACATTCCGGGAGTGCAGTCCCCGTCGACATCCGGGTTCTACAACGATGGCCCCTCCGCCACTCCCGTGTGCGTGATGCCAAACTTGTCGCCGCGGTACGAGGATGCGCTGCCTCATGGCGGCTTCAACCCCAACGCTATGTTCTACTCCCCGACGTACGAGCCAGGCCCCGGTCCGGAGGGCGCCCTGTTCAATGGCCGCATGGGCCCGCTCGAATTCGACGGCGCCGGTGGTAAGGAGGAGGAGGAGGTGGTGGTCGTGGTGGTGGAGGAGGAGGAGGGGGACGGGGTGGAGGAGGGGGTGGAGGACGACGAGGACGAAGAGGGTGGCGATGAAGAGGACGACGAGGACGAAGAGGGTGGCGATGAAGAGGACGACAAGGGTGCCGGCGAGGATGCCGATGATCTCGTGGAGGTTGACGCGGACAGCGTGAGGAAGAAGAAGAAGAAGAAGAAGAAGGCGTCGGGCACACGAGGCCCCAAGTGGACGGCTCTAGAGGATCAATGTCTGTGCGAGTCGTGGGCGACGGTGTGCCATGACTCCATCATCGGCGCGAACCAAAAATACGGAAAGTATTGGGCGAGGATCAAGGCCGAGTTCGATGAGCGCAGCTCATGAAGAGCGAATAAAACAAAGTGACAATGAAGAGGAGTCAAAAGGTAATGTCGACGCGATGGGCCAACATCCAGCCGTCGGTGAACATGTTCCATGGTTTCCATCATGACTTAGAGACTAGAGGCGACAGCGGCGCCGACGTCGCCCAACTGGTACGACTCTTTCTTACATAATCTATAGCGCCTACAATGTGTTCGATGAAATGACTGCGCTTCCTTTGGTTAGTTTGACAAGGCCATGAATTTGTACCGGAGGAATTCGGATGGGCATAAGTCGTTCGCGCTGATGCATTGCTATACCAAGCTCAAGATGAACCACAAATGGAGGTTGACGCGCGTTTCGTTATTAAAGGGGAAAGACGTCATTGATCTGGATGCGCTGCTGGCAACATCCACAGGGCGCCCTATCGGCAACAAGGCTGCCAAGGCCGCCTTGGCGGACGCGCAGGCGTCGCTCATGCAGTGCCTCGTCGAGGTCTCCTCGACCTTGCTCTCCCGCGACAAAAAGGCCGAGGCAAGGTGGGCGGCGCTGCTCAAGAGGCAAGAGGAGAAGATGGAGCTGAAGAAACGGAGGGACGACATGTCCCTGCTGAGATAGTCGACAGAAGGAATGTCTCCCCGGATGCGGGCGGCGCACAACTTTTTCAAAGGATAGATCCTCGCCGACATCGAAGCCAAAATGGCGACGGCCGAGGCGGAGTCCGAAGCAGCAGCCCAGGCAGCGGCAGCGGCAGTGGCCCCAACCCCGGAGCAAGAGCCGGCAGACGCATCCGCTACTACACCTGCGTCGGCCTCTGCCTCGACGTCAGCGACGGAGCATGTACACCGGGCAGATCACGGCAAGTTCATTGTGAACGACGGGCCTACGTCGACTCAGGATGCGTTGTTGGCGTCGGCGTCGCCCAACCCCTTTACCTTCTTCTAATTCTTGCGTTGGCCTGTAATATGATCGTGCACCCAGTACTTTGATCGCTGTTACTCTGATCGCGACGACTTCGGCGGGAACGATCTCTTTTGAATGCAAACTATTTAAATTCCTCATTGGGGACGGCCTTTGGGGGACGCGACTGGGGAGCGACGTCCCCCAAACGCGGCACGAACAAAACCCGTCCCCCAAACGCTTGATCCGGCGCGGTTTGAGGGACGCGACTGGAGATGCTCTTACAGCATAGGAGGTGCAGTCTACTGCATTGCAGCCGCCAACTGAACATTGGCAAGCACCGAAGGCAAGTTTCATCAAGGTAAATTTTGATGCTGCATACTGTCAGGAGACAGACGCTTGAGGGAGCATGGGGTTTTATCGCACGATCAGAGGGAAGAAAGTTTTATTGCAGCTGATATATGCAGACTGCAGCAGAAGAGTAGCGCACTAGCGCCCGCCATGCGGAACAGCGGAAGCCGGCACCTGTGTGTGGAGGCCAATTTTAAGGAACAAGCAACCTGGGAGCGTATCTACACCGTGAATTTCGAATCTGATTCCATTAACCTGGTTAACGCTCTGAAGTATGGCGAACACGATCTGCCAGATATCTGCGGTCCTGTTCCGAGAAGCAACAAGTCTGTGGGTTTTAGCATTTGATGTTTTTGGATTTAATTACTGTCATTCTCAAAACAAAAACAAAATATGCCGTCCTTATTGTAATAAGGCTGCTCATGCCATTGCTCAGCATGGCAAAGAGCCTGGTGCGTTGAACTCTTTCTGGCTAGAGAACACACCAGAGCTTGGCTCCGATCTGGTTGCTAGCAACATTGTTATCCACCAGGTCTAGTGGAGTATGATTACGCATTTTAAAAAATAATACTCTCTGAGATCCATAATAAGAGTCGGTGGTTTAGTATAAGTTTAGTACACCTAACATCGGTGGTTATCTAACTACCGCGGAAAGATTCGTAAGTTCTCCAGTTTCATATGTAAAGAATCAAATTCCAAGATCCAAAATTTTAAGAACTAAAGTAAGAAATTTTATAACATTCGAAATATATTTATTTGAAAATAATTAAATTTCTAAATATTAAAAGCATTTGATGTCTGCTACTTCTTGTTTTTGGGGTAACAAGCAAGTCAAATGAAGAGATGGAAACAGGTATCGTGGCCTAAAGATGCGATATGATAACTCCAGTGAAAATGTTGTCTTTATGAAACCAAATTTCCTAATGGCTTTCAAGCACTGTGAATGTTGAGACAGGCCATAGATGAGTGGCTTCATGATTGAGATGCAGAACTGTGGGTGCATTATGTGAATGATCCAATGTATCATATTCAAACCAAAAGCTCGTAAAGATTCAACTAAAAAGAAAAGTAGTAATAGACACTAACTGCAAACAAGTTTATTATCCAAAACAGAAGAAGACTACCATTCTGTTAAGATCTTACAGTGGGAGTAATCAAAATACAGCCCCATTGAATTTGAATTGCCAGTGCACCATCACAATATTCACATTGTACGTCAAAGAACTCTAAGAGACAATCTTAATGAGCACCATAGGGATCCCATTTGAGACAAAACAGGTAAAAACTGTGTAAACATCTTCTACTTGAGGCATTTGGAGCACTCGGTTTAGGAGTGTGTTGTTTGCTCTTACTCGTCGACATCCCAACTCAGGTCTTCGTCGTCTTCCAATGAGTTCAGCCGTTTTCGGATATCCTCAGCTTTGCCAGTAGGGCTTGACCGTGGACTCCCCCCTTTCTTCTCATCTTGATCACCGACATCCTCAATCTCGTCCCAGCTAAGATCTTCCTCCTGAGCTGATGGTCGGGACACCAGTGATAAATCACTCTCCTTGGATGAGTCACCAGCTTCAGTCTTCTCTTCCTGCCCTGTGCCATTGCTCGACTTTGGTGTCGACGCCTCACCACTGGATTCACCATTATCATCCTTTGCTGCTACCGAAATCGTCCCCTGATCTTCCGCTGCATACTTTTCATTCACTGCTTCTTGTTTCCCCTCATCCTGTGCTTCATGGCTAATAGAGTCACCAATTTGCTCGCCATCTTTCTTATCGGGTATTGTGCTAGTACCTTCTTTGTGATCAGCTTTATTATCATCCTCGTCATCGTCGACCTCCCAGCTGAGCTCTTCCTCGTCTTCCTTGGACATGGCCCTGCTAACGAGTTTGGTGCGAGCATCCTCTGCTTGCCTGAGCTTGTCGACGGCAAAGAAATACCTGCACCAGAACATGTCGTAGGCTACCACAGACGGCACGAGCCTCTCCACGAAGCTCTCCAGCCCAGGGCTCTCCTGGAGCACGGCCTCGATCTCCTCTTTTCTGTCCTCGAGGCTGAACGCCTCCTGCCACTTGGTGAACCCCTCGGCATCCTCGGGCTCCTCAGTGAAGGTGGTCGGCTCGGCACGCAGCGCCAGGACCTGCGCCTCAAAACGGGTGTACTTCTTGGACGGAAGGGACGAACGCCAGGAGGCGCCAGAGGCTGGATCAGAGAGTTGGGATGAGCCGTCGACGGCCCCGTCCTCGCCGTCGGCGTCCACGGATCGGAGAGCCTCGTTGGCGTGGGAGAGGAGGCCGGCTGCGGCGGCCCCGAGATCATCGACAGCCTGGCCGACGGACTCGAGCCTGTCGGAGGCGACGGACGCGCCGGCCTCGAGCGCGCCGGGCAGGGCTGCGGCGGCCCGTGCAGCGGCCGCGCGGAGGGCCGTGGTCTCCTCGCGGAGGCCGGACCCGAGGTCCTGGAGGTCGCGGCGGTAGCCCTCGAGCACCGACTCTGACCGCGACGCGAAAGTCTTCATCAATCCCCCGAAGCTCCACCCGCCGCCGGAAACGCCCTCCTCCTCCGTCGCCGCCTCGTCTTCTTGCTCCTCCTCCTCCACGGATTCCTCCTCTTCCTGCTGCTGAGGCAACTCCTCCGCGAGCGTCTTGATCAGCCCACCGAAGCTCCACCCGCCGCCCTCCTCCCCCTGCACCTCCGCCGTGGCTTCTTCTTGCCCGCCCTCCTCCTGCTCTTCCCGCTGCCCCTCGATCTCCTCGGCGAGCGTCTTCATGAGCCCGCCGAAGCTCCACCCGCCACCGGAATCGCCTCCCCCATCCCTCTCCGCCGCCTGCTCCTCCTCCTCCGCCCCGTCCTCTTCCTCGTGCTCGCCGGCGGCGGCGGCGGAGAAGACGGAGTTGAAGAAATTATCCATGGGCTCGGATTTGGATCTTGGCTCTGGAGGGGGATAGATCGCTTGCCGTCGCCGAGAGTTCGTTTGTTTGTTTGTTTCACCTTTCTTTTCTCCCTTCCATGTGATTTAATCGGAACGTTTAGCTTTTTCTTTGGAGAATTATCAGAACGTTTAGCTCTTAGTATGACCAGTGGGCCCAAGCTTGGCGGGGCCCCACGTCAGTGAGAGAGGATAGTTCACGCTAGCGATCAGTAGCCAGCAGTACTGTATTGTTCCGGTTAGATGCGATCAGGGCCAGGTGGACTCCACTGCGCCGGGTTCCCGTGGAGCTCTGCCTACCAAACGGGTCTGGATCCACCAGAGCTTGGGACGGGTGCAGCATGTAAAGATAGCTATCACAACATCACTTTGGTACGTATTTGGTTTTGAACACGAAACTGATATGAATTCACCTTTTACAAAGCAAAAGGTACGTTTGTAGTTCAAAATTTAGGCCTCTTGTTCTCGTATCATGTTCAGATTCCTAGTCGAGTTGGAGAAACGAAGAAAAAAACGTCACCAAAAGTTCTTACATATGTCACCTCAACTTATAGATGTCACCATTACTCTAACCTTATTCAATCCAACTCATCATCATGTTTGGCCTAATTCTGAATTGTCACAATGGTGTCATTATGCTCAAAACTCCCTTCACCTATGTTTTTGAAAAACTATAAATTTAAGATGAGGTTGAGATATCATGGTTAACGAAAGAGATACGATTGTGTGATTGTACCTGAAAGATCAAGGATGTTAGCTAAGCGAGAGGTACATATGCGACTACAAATTGTACAAATCCATTGGTTTTAGAGAAGTGCTGATATATAGATTTTCGTAGCAACAACGATGTGCTGTGGAATGTGGCAATGCAATAGTGGCGGAGCTTGGGCCAACTCCCCCTCCTCCCGCGCCCTGAACTGCGGGTAGTTCCACCATCGAAATACAACACTAACAAATTAGATATACAAATTTAACAAGCCATGGTTACACTAAGCAATGATGAATTCCGTCGTGGCCCAGTCCTGCCCGAAAGACCCTATACCAAGACCTTAGGTACCGGAGACGGTTTCTTTGTGCGGTTACATCATAAGAAGAATTTGTTCCACACCATGCTGATCATTGAGATAATCAGATAATGAGTATGTTGGAAAGAGGTGTTTGGACATAATGTCAAAGGCGAAGCTCGTAATCATTGCAACAAGGAAGAATTGATGCCTTGTGGCTCCTCCATGCGACCTCTTCTCCTCCTTATGGAGAAACCACGAGGAGTGATACATGTAGGGAGAGTCTACTAGGAACTTTGAAAATAGATAGACGCACCCATACCCCCATCGTCTGGGTGGTAAACACATCAACACATGTAAGACTTTAAATTATATGAAGTATCTTGACAAAAATATTGAGTAATCGATAACAAGAGTTGGAAATTACCATGTCCCAATATTTGTCAAATCACATGTGTGGTTTGAGTAGGCATCATGTTGGTGAGCGGGCAGACAAATTTGGAGCTGGAGTTTGTTAAAATGGTGATGAGAATGTGCTTCTCAATGACTTCGGAGGAAGGCAAGCATCCATCAACTTGTCGAGTGGTTGGACGAAGTTTTGTACGATAAGGGGGTATATATAAAGATGATTTTATCCCATAGCCAAGTGCTAGTTCAAGAATGTGAGGAGGACACACGAGATGAGCCCGAGAAACCATATCCTAAATTTCAGGGTCGGCATTCACGGTTTATCCTCTATAGGCACAGTGAGGTGGACTTCCTTGACATGATAGTCTTGTAATTCATGCGCATGAGCAAATATTGCACGGAATAATGATTTCCATATCGTGAGAAATAGAACGATGTCTTAGAACAGACTGCTATCGTGAGACTGGATTAAGGAGATGGAGCTCCCAATTTCAGTCACATGAAACTGAAGTTCAAATTATTTAGAGTAAAATGCATTGATACGTCTCCAACGTATCTATAATTTCTGATGTTCCATGCTTGTTTTATGACAATACCAACATGTTTTGTTCACACTTTATATCATTTTTATGCGTTTTCCGGAACTAACCTATTGACGAGATGCCGAAAGGCCGATTCTTTGTTTTCTGCTGTTTTTGGTTCCGAGAAAGGCTGTTCGGGCAATATTCTCGGAATTGGACGAAATCAACGCCAAACCTCCTATTTTTCCCGGAAGGCTCCGAACACCGAAGAAGAGTCGGAGAGGGGCCGGGGGCCCCACACCATAGGGCCGCGCGGGCTGGCCTCCGGCCGCGCCGGCCTATGGTGGGGCCACCCTGCCCGGCCCTCTGCGCCGCCTCTTCGCCTATATAACCCCTTTCGACCTAAAAACGCGATATCTCTTGACGAAACTCCGGAAAGACTCCGGGGCGCCGCCACATCGCGAAACTCCAATTCGGGGACGAGAGTCTCCGTTCCGGCACCTGCCGGGACGGGGAATTGCCCCGGAGCCATCTCCACCGCCGTCTCCACCGCCATCTTCACCGCCATCGCTGCCTCCATGATGAGGAGGGAGCAATCCACCCCGAGGCTGAGGGCTCCACTTGTAGCTATGTGGTTCATCTCTCTCCCATGTACCTCAATACAATAATCTCATGAGCTGCTTTACATGATTGAGATTCATATGAGTTTTGTATCACTACTATTCTATGTCTTGTTATTAAAGTAGTTTTATTCCTCCTGCACGGTGTAAAGGTGACTAGTGTGTGCACGGTGTGGTTCTTGGCGTAGGCTATGATTATGATCTCTTGTAGATTGTGGAGTTAATTATCATTATGATAGTATTGATGTGATCTATTCCTCCTTCATAGTGTAATGTGGACGAGTGTGTGCGCTATGTTAGTTCTTGGTGTAATTATGTTGATCTATCTTGCACTCTAAGGTTAATTAAATATGAACATTGAATTGTGGAGCTTGTTAACTCCGGCATTGAGGGTTCGTGTAATCCTACGCAATGTGTTCATCATCCAACAAGAGTGTAGAGTATGCATTTATCTATTATGTTATGTGATCAATGTTGAGAGTGTCCACTAGTGAAAGCGGGATCCCTGGGCCTTGCTTCCAAGCATCGAATCTCCGTTTGTTTCTTGTTTTGTTACATGTTTGCTCGCTGCCATATTTTATTCAGATTGCTATTACCACTCATACTCATCCATACTACTTGCATCTCACTATCTCTTCGCCGAACTAGTGCACCTATACATCTGACAAGTGTATTAGGTGTGTTGGGGACACAAGAGACTTCTTGTATCGTGATTGCAGGGTTGCTTGAGAGGGATATCTTTGACCTCTTCCTCCCTGAGATCGATAAACCTTGGGTGATCCACTTAAAGGAAAGTTGCTGCTGTTCTACAAACCTCTGCTCTTGGAGGCCCAATACTGTCTACAAGAATAGAAGCTCCCATAGACATCATGCATCAAAAGTCATATAGTTGAATCAGAAACTCGCTAAGGGCACTATACCAATGAATATGTAGATTACGATCATTGAATACGTCGAGTTGTTCCATCAGTGGTCATTGTGCACCGTAGCTTGCAGTATTTGATGGCGCGGCGCAAGGAAGCGAGACAAACGCTGACCACTCCCTCGTCTAGATCGGGAGAGCGCGAGTCACTCAGGGCGTGTTTGGTAGGCTGCAAAATTTTCTTGGCCCAGTCTGACAGCGTTGGGGTGGGCATGGCAGGGCAAAAACTGTTGTGCAACCAGTTTGATAGCCTGCATGAAAATACCTCGCATTGGTTGGACCACTATCCGCATTTGTTTGGTAGGTTGTGTATCTCCTATTTGGTCCTTACAATGCAAAAAAAAAACCTTCTTTGGGTGCCAACTATAGGCCCATCACGATCACCATGTACCGCATTTAGTGAGCTTACCATCGATTTACAACATGAGCAAAAAATTTCTAAATAACAACATGAGTAAAAGTTCTAACTCTACAACTACGAACTAAAATGTGAGATAGTCGAATCACTCCTCACATATTAGCTTGATTCTTTTTAACTTATCGTTATTTGCATCCTTTGCTTGGAACATATCATAGATGATTTACTTAAGCTTTCTCTTTTCCTCCTTCATAGTCTCCTTTTCATGATCCCAGTTCCTCTATCTCACCTTCATAATTTCTGCTTGAGATTTCTAGACTTGCTTGATCATATGAATCTCATCCTTCAACTGCTTACTCTTCGTGTCTACCAACTTTCTCAGCAGTTGAAGTGTTGTTCTTAGTTCGGACCAAGTTATTCTTCGTAGCCTTTTTCCCAACATCATCCATCATTTTCTTCACTTCAACAACCAGACTATTGTAATTCTTCTCAATCTTGCTCTTCTCAGCAGCTATCTCGTTCACCAACTTTGCATTATCGACCCTCTCATCGATCCTTGCACCGCTGCAGTCATGATATATTCCCCAAAGTCTTCTGATACGTTGCAAACGTATCTATAATTATTGATGCTCCATGCTTATTTTACAACAATTTCTATATGTTTTGTTTACACTTCGTGGCACTTTTATGCATTTTTTTAACTAACCTATTGACAAGATGCCACAGTGCCAGTTCTTGTTTTCTGCTGTTTTTGTATTTCAGAAAAGTTGTGCAGCAAATATTCTTGGAATTGGACGAAACAAAAGCCAAACTTCCTATTTTTTCCAACACGAGGACGGAGTCCAGAGCAGAGACGGAGGAAGGCCAGGAGGAGGCCACACCATGCCTGGGCGCGGCCCCCATCCTGGACGCTCCTAGGGGTGGTGTGGGCCCGTCGGGCGCCCACTGATGTCTACGGGAGCTTCTATTCTTGTAGACAGTGTTGGGCCTCCAAGAGCAGAGGTTTGTAGAACAGCAGCAAGTTTCCCTTAAGTGGATCACCCAAGGTTTATCGATCTCAGGGAGGAAGAGGTCAAAGATATCCCTCTCAAGCAACCCTACAATCACAAAGCAAGAAGTCTCTTGTGTCCCCAACACACCTAATACACTTGGCAGATGTAAAGGTGCACTAGTTCGGCGAAGAGATAGTGAGATGCAAGTAATATGGATGAGTATGAGTGGTAATAGCAATCTGAATAAAATATGGCAGCGAGTAAACATGCAACAAAACAGTAAACAAACGGAGATTCGATGCTTGGAAGCAAGGCCTAGGGATCCCGCTTTCACTAGTGGACACTCTCAACAATGATCACATAATAGGACTACTCTACACCCTCTTGTTGGATGATGAACACCACTAACTGTGTAGGATTACACGAACCCTCAATGCCGGAGTTAACAAGCTCCACAATATTCAATGTTCATATTTAAATAACCTTAGAGTGTAAGATAGATCAACACAATCACACCAAGAACTAACATAGCATGCACATCTGTCACCATCACACTATGAAGGAGGCATAGATCACATCAATTCTTATCATAGCAATAGTTAACTTCATAATCTACAAGAGATTACAATCATAACCCACGCCAAGTACTACACAATGCACACACTATCACCATTACACCGTGTAGGAGGAATAGACCACTTTAATAACATCACTAGAGTAGCACATAGATGATATTCAACTAGATCACATAAAGAGAGAGATGAACCACATAGCTACAGCGGAGCCCTCAGCCCGGGGGTGAATTACTCCCTCCTCATCATGGAGGCGGCGATGGCGGTGAAGATGGCGGTGGAGACGGCGGTGGAGATGACTCCGGGGGCAATTCCCCGTCCCGGCAGGGTGCCGGAACGGAGACTTCGTCCCTCGAATTGGAGTTTCGCGATGTGGCGGCGCCCCTGGAGTCTTTCTGGAGTTTCGTCAAGAGGTATCGAAGTTTTAGGTCACGACGGCTTAAATAGGCGAAGAGGCGGAGTCGGAGGGGCCACGGGGTGCCCACACACTAGGTGGCGCCCCCCCCCCTTGGGCTGCGCCGCCCTGTGGGGTGGGGCCCCCCTGGCTCCCCTCTCGTCCTTCTCCGGTGCTCTGGAAGCTTCCGGGAATTATAAGGTCTTCGGTCTTGATTTCGTCCGATTCCGAAAATATTTCTTTACTAGGATTTACGAAACCAAAAACAGCGAGAAAACGGCAAGCGGCCTTTCGGCATCTCGTCAATAGGTTAGTTCCGGAAAACGCATAAAACGATATAAAGTGTGAACAAAACATGTAGGTATTGTCATAAAACAAGCATGGAACATCGAAATTATAGATACGTTGGAGACGTATCGGCATCCCCAAGCTTAGTTCCTACTCGTCCTCGAGTAGGTAAACGATAAAAGATAATTTCGAAGTGACATGCTACCAACATAATCTTAATCATACTATTGTAAAGCATATGAGATGAATGCAGCGATTCAAAACAATGTTAATGCAATGAGTAAACAATTGAATCATATAGCAAAGACTTTTCACGAATAATACTTTCAAGACAAGCATCAATAAGACTTGCATAAGAGTTACTCATAAAGCAATAAATTCTTAGTAAAAGTATTGAAGCAACACAAAGGAAGATATAAGTTTCAGCGGTTGCTTTCAACTTCAACATATATATCTCATGGATAATTGTCAACATAAAGCAATATAACAAGTGCAATAAGTAAACATGTAAGAATCAATGCACACGAGTTGATACAAGTGTTTGCTTCTAAGATAGAAAGAATAGGCAAAGCTGACTCAACAATAAAGTAAAAGATAGGCCCTTCGCAGAGGGAAGCATTGATTGCTATATTTGTGCTAGAGCTTTGGTTTTGAAAACAAGAAACAATTTTGTCAAAGGTAGTAATAAAGCATATGTATCATGTAAGTTATATCTTACAAGTTGCAAGCCTCATGCATAGTATACTAATAGTGCCCGCACCTTGTCCTAATTAGCTTGGACTACCGGGATCATCGCAGTACACATGTTTTAACCAAGTGTCACAAAGGGGTACCTCTATGCCGCTTTGTACAAAGGTCTAAGGAGAAAGCTCGCATTTTGGATTTCTCGCTTTTGATTATTCTCAACTTAGACATCCATACCGGGACAACATAGACAACAGATAATGGACTCCTCTTTAATGCATAAGCATTTAGCAACAATTAGTATTCTCATATGAGATTGAGGATATATGTCCAAAACTGAAACTTCCACCATGATTCATGGCTTTAGTTAGCGGCCCAATGTTCTTCTCTAACAATATGCATGCTCTAACCATTAAAGTGGTAGATCTCTGTGGTGACCCTGCATACCACTGCATGTTGTAGTATGCCAGTCGTTGATATAACATTCACAAAGTACCATTCCGCAAATATTACATCCCTCAGAGTAGTACAACAGAACATAGCAGGTCCATAACTCATTCATTTATTATTACAAATATCATACACACGTCGTCTCGGAGCTCCTCTTGCGTCCTAAGAGGAATACTCCTGGGTTCGAGGCGAACCCAACTTAGCTTACAATATAAGAGTCTCATTAAGTTATACATTTATTTCTTCGAGCAGCTAAATACTAAGAGTTTGGGTTGCTCGGCTGCTACTACTACTCGAGATGTTCAGACTTGATCTCCTCCGGAAGCCTCCCCGGATCCGTAGACGATGAGGTAGTCTACGCCTTCTATACCTCCAGAGAGGTCTGGTTCTTCATAGCCGATGATCTCGGCTCCGTCATTGTTGTCGTAGTCCTCCTCCAGACGATTCAGACAATCTAAGCATGGGATTTAAGAGTGGTATGAGTACGAGCGTACTCAACAAGTTCATTATAGATAGGAGGTGTTTAATGCACTAGCTACGATATTAGACCAGAAAGTCTAATACCAATGCAAGTTTTGGTAAACATTTCTTCAAGAGATTGCTTTTATTCCAAAGAGCTATGTCCGTCGGCCTTCACCGGTTTACTAGAACTTCATGGAGCTCCTTTCCGGCCGCGTTCGCGGTTCCTTATCCCGGAACGAGGAGTGACGGAGTCACGGTTCTTTACACTCTGCGAGAGGTGTGTTGCTTTACCCATAAGAGATCTTAACCTTGGTGCCAACCGGGCAGCTTTCCCGTCCACACTTCCTTTGGTGTGAGGCCCGGTATAAGGTCTAGCCAATCATGTTCCTCCGCTACCTCAAACACCCACCCGTTGTTGCATGCCCCGACCATGGGTCCACGCCGGTCCCATTATTCCCGTAATTTCAGGGTGGACCCCGACCACGACGGCGGTCTTGGGCTCTACCATACACTCCTACGCCGGTAGCTGCAACCCATCATAGACCGCATTACCGTGGGGAATTAGAATGGGATCCCCACCCTCCGGTTGTTCCGCAAGACACAAGCTGCTACGGCAAGCAATGCTTTACCATGGGGAATTAGAATGGGATCCCCACCCTCCGGTTGTTTACGCCGAGATACAAGCCGCTACGGTAAGCGCATCCGTTGATGAACGAGAGGTGGAAACACTTTTGACTACTCCGTCCCACTCCGGATCTTATGGTTAACACGGGTATTACGGCACAAGAATCACTGGCGACATTTGTTGTTTAATCCTAGATGGATATAAACCCGTGCAATGGAACCTCCACCATATCAACACAATCCATGGTTCCATTGCCCACCACATAGTCATATTCATAGTTATGAAAGTAGTGGTTTTGATTTTTATGCAATAGTGATAACCATAGTACTTTGCAAGTAATTTGATAGAAATACTCAAATGACATGAGCAAGTGATGAACTTGCCTGAACACTGCAAAGTTTTGCAGTTGGATGGTGTGGACTGACCCTTGTCCTCTGGAACTGAAAAATAGCATCATTGTCCGATAAGGGCAATGGTTAAAGAAGCATTGATGCATGATTCCAGTTTTAGGGTTTGTTCCCCCCTTCCGATGTCTTTATCATTTCATGAGAGGTTAATACTAAGAATAATTTGGGGATACTCTGTTTAGGGCAACATACAACCTTGAAATGTTGTCAAGGTGTTTTTAAAGTCCAAAAGAATTTATGGACTTATTTTCATTATTGAAAATAATATATGTGATTTAAATGATTATTTTAATCATCAAATTTGAACTTATTCTTGTTTATCTTCAAAGATTCTATTTCATATTTTATTATGATAGAGTTTTTTATACTGAGTGGTTTTCATATTTTTAATTATTTTTTTAGAGCTAGGAAACATTTATTGTGCATTTTCAAAGTTTATGCATTTATAAAGAATTGTGAAATGGCAAAAATGCCCCTGGGCCCACCTGTCGGTGTAACCCAGTGGGGTTAGGTCGACCGACCCACCTGGTCCGGCTCGACCAGCCTCACTCCTCTCTCTCTCTCTCTTGCGCGTGTCCGAACCCTAACCCTAATCCCCTCTCTAGCGATTCGCGTCGCCCCCGCCGTCGCCGCTCGATTCCGGCGAACTCCGCCGGACTTGGCCCCCGCCATGGTGCGCAATCGACGCGCCCCACGACGGCGGTCATCCTCATCCGCGTCGATCTGGAGCGGTTGCTGCTCCAGCTCATCTTCGATCTCCTCCGAGGCGGCTAGGGTTACGGGATCGTGGCGATCCCGGCCGCTTCTGGGCTCCAGGCGCGATGGCGCCGCCATGGGCCTCGCCGCGGTGGTGTGGGGTGCTGCGGCGCTTGTCGGAGCATGGCCTGGCCTGGCCAGGTGCTACCGAGAACTCGGCGCGCGCCGCCGTGGCCGCCATGGCCGCATCTGCTCATCTGCTCGCCCCGGGTACGTGCGCCACCCTTCTCTCCCACTCTTCTGTGCCTGTTCTTCTTCTCCTCCTCTTCTTCGTCTAGCTTGGTCACTGGCCTGCTTTTCCTCGTAGAGGTGCGGCCATGCCGTGATGCTGCTGCTATTCTGCTTGTGCTTCGTTGTGCTCTGTGTCTTGCTGCTATGCTTCGCTTGTGCTGCTTCGTGCTAGCCGTTGTGCTAGCCCTCTTGCTATGCATCCGTTGTCTTCTTGTCTTCTTGTCATGGTTCCTAGTTGCTTGGTTTGAGCTGTTCTTCCCTATAACTTGATGGTATATCTCATGAGCTCTTGCTCATGAGCATACTGTGATGCTTTGCTTAATCTTATTGGCTCCTGCTGTTGCTATGTGTAGCCTATCTCTCCTGTGAGTGCATTAATTGGTCCCTGGCTTATTGACTGTGTGTGATTCTTGCAAATTTGCAAGTGCCAGTGCTGTTTGTGTGATGATTAAGGTGTTCTGGCTCATGGTAGGCTCTGCTTTGCTTAATTGTTGTCCATATGCATCAATTCCTTGCTGATGTGCTTATGGATACAATCATAAAATGGTTTATCTGGCTATCTGTGATTCAATTGTTCATGTCCTATGGCCAGTTTAATTATCTGGTTCATGTGTTGATGCTAGAAGTAATTCTAGCAGCCTTTAACATCTTTGTAGCAAGCTCTGGTGATCAAGTGATCATCGAGTTGTTGGTTTATTGCTTGCTGAACTTACTACCTGTGATTGTCCGGTGCTTGTCCTGGTGGTTGTGTATCACCATGCTTTGTCTTTGGTGCGGGCTTAAGCATCGGTGATGCTTGCAATGATCCATTGGATCATCCGCAAGGCTACGGTGCATCAATTGCTTGTATATTTCATTTATCTGTGTTGACTAGCTTGGCTGAATGGATAAATGATGTGAACTGCTTGCAGTTATGATCATCCTTTTAATTGTGACAGACTAGATGGATGCCAACCCTTGGTTGTGTACCCTATTCCATCATTTGAACCCTTCTGGTGATGATAATTGTGCAAGGCTTGTGATTTGAGCTATTTTGGTGGTTGAGGTGGCCTCAACGGCCCATCTTAGTCTGTTCAGGAAGCTCCCACCCATGTTGGCTTGTTGTGGCTTACTAGATGCTCTCTAGGTGATCCTTTTGTTGGATTTCCAGTAGCTTTTGATGTTGACAAACAAGAATAGACTCAATTTGTCTATCTGTCTGATGGTTTTAGAAGGGCTAGTGTAGTCTGGTTATATATGTGTAAATTTCTGGGATGGTTTTCCTTCCTATCTCCATTTGGAAGATGCTTCCACTGATCTGGTTAGCAGAACCATGGATATAGGCTTGATTGACCCCTGGTCTTTGCCATTTCTACCAGGTTTCACTTGGTCTATGACCAAATGATGATTAAAACAGGTTTACTCCCCCTTTGTGTGCTTGTGATCATGCCTGTGCAATTTATGAACAAAACCTTCTGGTTTGTTCATGATGATATGTATACCTCACTCCAGCTCATAGAAAAGTTGTTGGTGTAGAGGTTTTGCTTCTGGTTGATGACTTAAGCTTGCCCTGCTCCTCCTGGTTAGCTTGAGCTTGCTCTACTCCATCCTGTGCTTGTTCACAGTTGACAGTTCTTGGTGAAACTGTCCCTGGATGATTTCTGATGGTTTGCTGTTCTTCCTGTTCTAAGTGTTCTTGTGTTCTTGATGCACTTACCCAGCTGCTGGTGTCGATGGACTGGTTAGGGTTTACTGTGGAGGTTTTTATACCTCCCTTTCATTGCCTTCCTGGTCGACAGCTTGGCCTGGCAGGCTTGTGGTGACTCACTGGCCTGTGTGTGCTGTTGGGCATGCACACTGCCTTGTGAGCAGTCTTGCTGTGTGTGTGTGTGTGTGCAAGTGCTTGGTATCTGGCTTGGTTCTTGGCTGAGAGTGGATCAGCTGGGAAGAACTTGATCATATCTGCTCAATTCCATTTTATTTCTAACCTGCCAAGTGGCTATGCCACTTGGCATAACTTGTGTTTGTTGTGTTTGTGTGCAGGGAATGAAATGATGATCAAATGGAGATCAAGATCATCATGCTCAAGTATCTAATGAAGATTAGCTTGTAGTTTAGGATAGATCATTGAATTGTAATTTTCTTTTCTTTTTCTATTTTTTTCCAATTCTTGTAATGTGTTGTATTAATTTCAATTGTGAATATTGTAAAGACAATGTATATTGTGTGATAATCAATAAAGCTCAAGGTTTTCTCTAATGAGCTTTACTTATTGTTTGCATTATTCATAATGTGTATTATTTATTATTTACTTAATGAATTTCCTCACAATTGAAATATGGAGTATTTATTTAATGTTTGAATTTGAAATTCAAATTCAACTTTGGTTTGAATTCAATCATGCAACTTAAATGTGAATTCAATCATGCAACTTAAATTTGAATTCAATCATGCAACTTAAGTTTGTGATGCAATGTCTCTTCTCTCTTCTCAAAACCCTAATTTAGTTGAGTAAGAGCAAGTTTGTCGCACTCTCGAAACCCTAACCCTGTAAGGTGTCGAGAGAGAAACTTGTCCCCCTTCAATGCAGTTTTATTTAAAAGCGCGAAATTTCCCCAGAATTTGCAATGCAATGCACATCCCTTTCTAAAATCTACCCCGCGATCGTCTCTAAACCTGGGACATTACAGCCTTTCCCCCTTAAAGAAAACTTTGTCCCGAAGTTGTGGTTGTAATACCTGAAAAGTTCGGGGTATGTTTTCCTCAGGTCTTCCTCCTTTTCCCAGGTGGCTTCCCTCGCGGGATGATGCTTCCATTGTATCTTGCAATACTTTATAGCTCGATTCCTGAGTTGTTTCCAGTTCTCCTCGAGAATCTTTGCTGGCTTCTCGATGTATGTCAAATCTGGTTGTAACTCGAGCTCTTCATGTGATACTGGTTCATCTGGGGTCTTCAAACATTTTCGAGTTGCGACACATGGAATACGTTGTGAACCTGAGATAACCTTCCCGGTAGTTCCAATTCGAAGGCTAACCCTCGGTTTTGACTCAGAATCTTGAAAGGTCCGATGTACCTAGGGCTTAGCTTTCCTTTTACTCCAAACCTCTGAAGTCCTTTCATCGGGCTCACTTTGAGATATACCATGTCTCCAACTCGTGGCTCCCATGTTCTCCTCTTCTGATCGGCGTAACTCTTTTGCCGACTTTGGGCTATTTTCAACCTCTCTCTGATAATGTCAATTATTTGTTGCTTTTCCTTGACATAATCAGGGTTGAACTCTTTGCTTGCTCCGGCTTCATACCAACATATCGGTGATCTACACTTTCTTCCATAGAGAGCTTCAAACGGTGCCATCTTGATGCTTGCTTTGATAGCTATTATTGTATGAAAACTCTGCTAGTGGCAAGTGCTCCTCCCATGATCCTCCGAAGTCTAGGGCACAAGCCCTAAGCATATCCTCTAGGATCTGGTTAGTTCTCTCCGTTTGTCCACCATGCCGAGGATGATAGGCGGTACTATAGTCCAACTTGGATCCTAAAGCTTCGTGTAGTTGCTTCCAGAATGTTGACGTGAATACGGATCCTCGATCCGACACGATCTTCTTGGGCACTCCATGTTTACTCACGATCTCTTTGATGTAAAGATCGATGAGTTTCTCTCCTTTATCTTGCTGGTTTACCGCTAAGAAATGTGCACTTTTCCTCAACCGGTCCACGATTACCCAAATCATGTCCTTCCTTTTATTGGTCATGGGTAGTCCGGTGATGAAATCCATTCCTATCTCCTCCCATTTCCATTACTGGAATAGGTAAAGGTTGTAATTTCACTGCTGGGACTGCGATGTTCAGCCTTCACTCTCTGGCAGGTATGGCATTCCGCCACATATTGTGCTATCTCTCTCTTCATATTGTTCCACCAGAATAGCTCCTTTAGATCCATGTACATCTTCGTACTTCCCGGATGAATGGAATATGGTGTTTGATGAGCTTCCCGGAGTATTACTTCCTTGATTTCAGCAATATTCGGAACACAGATTCTTTTCTGGAACCATAATGATCCCGATTCTCCTCGATTAAATTCTGATGGTCTTCCTTCATCTATCCTTCTCATCTCCTCCACGATGAATGGATCGTCCAAGCTGACCCATCATTATCTCATTCTTCGAGGTTGACATTTAGCTCATCGGCTACTTGTAAAGCCGATAGTCCTTCATGAGCTTCTTTCTCCCAAAGTTGTATTTGGGCTTGACTTATTTCCTTTTTCAATTCTGGTGATAACTCTTGTTCCACTCCTCCAGTGCTCTTTCTACTCAAAGCATCCGCTACAACATTAGCCTTTCCTGGAGTATAATTGATGGTCAAATCATAATCCTTGATTAATTCTAGCCATCTTTTATGCCTCATATTGAGTTCCTTCTGAGTGAAGAAGTATTTGAGACTTTTATGATCCGTATAGAGCTCACACTTGGCTCCATAGAGAAAATGTCTCCATGTTTTAAGTGCAAATACAACTGCTGCTAACTCTAAATCATGTGTTGGATAGTTCACTTCATGAGGTCTGAGTTGCCTTGATCCATATGATATTACCTTCCGATCTTGCATGAGTACACAACCCAATCCATGCTTGGATGCGTCACAATACACGGTGTAATCCTTGCCAACTTCAGGAACTGCTAACACCGGTGTTGTGGTGAGTTTCTCTTTTAGAGTCTGAAAACTCTTCTCACACTCATCTGACCACACGAATGGTGTGTTCTTCCTTAACAACTTCGTCATTGGTCCTGCTATTTTGGAGAATCCTTCAATGAACCTCCGATAATATCCTGCCATTCCTAGGAATCCTCGGATCTCTTTGACAGTCTTGGGTGCTTCCCATTCTAGAACTGCTGCTACCTTGCTCGGGTTAACAGCGATTCCATCTTTACTAATGACATGACCAAGGAATTCTACTTGATCTAGCCAAAATTCACACTTGCTGAATTTGGCATAGAGTTGATGTTCTCTTAGTGTTTGCAACACTATCTTCGGATGTTCGAGCATGTTCAGCTTTATCTTTGGAATAAATCAAGATATCATCGATGAATACGATGACGAACTTGTCTAGACATGGCATGAAAATCTTATTCATGAGATTCATGAAAATTGTCTGGGGCATTGGTTAATCCAAAAGGCACTACAAGGTATTCATGATGTCCATACCTTGAGACAAAGGCGAGTTTTCGGAACGTCTTCCTTCTTGATCTTTATCTGGTGATAACCGGATCTTAGATCAATCTTGGAAAAGACTCCCGCGCCTCTAACTTGATCAAATAGATCTTGTATTCTTGGAAGTGGATACTTGTTCTTGATTGTGACGTTGTTCAGATTCCTGTAGTCTCCGCACATCCTTCTTCCTCCATCCCTTTTATCCACGAATATCACAGGTGATCCCCATGGTGAAACACTTTCTTGAATGAATCCTTTCTGTTCCAAATCATCCAGTTGCTCCTTAAGTTCTTTCAACTCCTTGGGCCCCATCTTGTATGGTGCCTTAGCAATCGGAGCTGTTCCTAGAATTAGGTCGATAGTGAATTCTATCTCCCTATCTGGTGGCATACCAGGTAATTCCGCAGGAAATACATCCTGGAATTCATTCACTACAGGTATATTCTCCAATTTCACTTCCTTCATGCTTGTTCAGTCTGTAGCTCCACTTCAATCTGTGTATGTTTGTCGCCTTGGTAGATCATTCTACTTCCATCGGGGCTTTTCAAAGACACCGTCTTGCTCACACGATCGATCAATGCTCCATTAGCTTCTAACCGAGTTCATACCAAGAATGACATCAATGTCCTTCATCGGTAAAATGAACAGGTCCGCGTCAAACGCGCACTTATTGATCATGATGACTTGTTTTTGTTTGGTATGGGTTACTACTATCGTTCCCCCCGCAGAAAGTATGGTTATGGGTGTATCTAACTTAGTGCAACTAATCTCATGTTTGATGATGAATTGTTGAGAAATGAATGATGTAGTTGCACCGAGTATCAAAAAGTACTTTGCCGGGATGAGTGAGTATCCGGAGCGTACCTATCACCGCCTGATCGGAGTTCACCACCTCCTCCAAGCTGGTGCGGTTCAGCTTGCCGAAGGGCTTCTTATTCTTCCGAGTTCCCTCCGGTGTTTCCTCCTCGGTTTCCTCCTCCTCCAGATTGACCTCCTCCGGTGTTTCTCTTGGGGCAGTCCTTCAGCATGTGCCCCTCCTGGCGACAACCAAAGCATATAATCTTTGGCTTCTTGCAATCCTTGGCAATATGTCCAGTGAATCCACAGCTTCTGCAAACTATTTGATTTGCAGCCTGAAATGCTTGGTTCTTCCTACTACCGTAGTAGTTGCTGTTGTTGTTGTTGTTGTTGTTGTTGAATCTGGGCTTGAAGCTCAAGCTGGTATTAGGCTTGTTGCTAACAAACCTCTTAGGCTCAAACTTGGCCTTCTTCCTTTTCTCCTCCTGTAGTTGTTTGCAATCATCTTCCAGAGTGATGGCCGCATCCACCAACTCTTGAAACTCCGTTGCTCTCATCATACGGAGCTGTACTTTGAACTGGGGACTTAACCCCCTCAGAAACCTTTTCTTTTTCTTGTCCTCGGTATTGACTTCTTCCACTGCATACCGAGACAACTTGGAGAATTCCCTGACATAGGTCAGGATGGCCTTGTCCTTCTGCTCGAGACTTTCAAATTCTCGACGCTTCAGTTCCACAATACTTTCAGAGACATTGGATTCCCTGAACTTCCTTGTAAACTCCTCCCATGTGAATACCTTTCCCGCCGGGTAAACGGCTACAATGTTATCCCACCATGATGCGGCGGGTCCACACAACAGATGTGTAGCATAACGAACCTTCTCTTGGTCGTTACATCCAACGGTATTGAGCTTTCGCTCAGTATCCATAAGCCAATCTTCCGCGTCCATTGGCTCGGGCGCGTATGCGAAAGATATAGGCTTGGTGTTCTGGAAGTCTGCTAAGGTGACTCCCTGATTCTCGGGTCTCTCTACCCGGTTCTGTTGCAGCAATTCTTGGAAGAATCTGTTCTGCTGCTCCAACGTCACACGTTGTCTTTCCTCCACCAGCTGCATGTACTGGACGAAATTTTGCTGCGTCATGGGTGGTGGTGGTGGTGGAAACTGATTCCTGGCTGCTTCGTCAGCCTCTTCCTTTTGTTTTGCTTCGCGCTCCATGCGCTGCGCTTCGGTCTCCTCTCCTAACGCTCCCGACATAACCCCCTAGTTCCGCAACACAAGATGATACTCATAATTACTCCATGCGCAAGTTTTCCGAGCTCAACATTGTGCACGGAACTAGTCACGCAATGGAAATCAAGAAGCAAATCCAAATCATACAAAACATATACCATATATTTACATACTTAAGTGGTCTTATTACAATACTCAAGTCGATGTGAGTATGCAAACTCACTTATTAAAGTATATGTACGAATTTCTACAAAATATTACACTCTACGATAGTACTTGTGTATTGTAGCTTTGCTTCCCTTGGTAGTCTCTAGATGATCTTCACTCCCGATACATTCCAGGCTTCCATCCGGTCGAACGTGTCGTTCTCCTGACAAAACCTGGAACATAAGGTCTCCCCGTTGGCTGGTAGTCGGAATCCGATGATGATCCTAGGGAGAAATCAGTGTTCACGAACTGATCATTCAGTGCATCATAATCCACCCATCGGTGTACTCCCCTGTGCCTACTCCATACGTATTTCCTACATTCGTATCCGACACAACCTGTGTCGGATACCCTCCAACTTCTTCCTCATTCCACGGGTAACTCTGGTGCTGGGTCGTGGCATCTTCATTCATCTCCCCGTCATAATACGATGTGGTACTATGGGTTCCCGTATCAGACCCCCAACGCCAACCCGTGGAGTTTTCTATCGGAGTCACGGAACGCTGATTGTTCCCGGATTCCTCTCCACCCTCATATCCCCCATAGGAACTTCCCAGATAATTCCCGGGTGTAACAGGTGTAGCTTCACGCTCAAAAGGATCTATACTGATGTAGTCACCAGCTGAGTAGACTGGTGTGTGCACCTCATTCTCCATAGGTGTAATATCCCAGGTATTGGGGTTACAAAAATAGAGGAAACAGATGTGTGCATTGCATTCATGCATAGAAAATCTGGGGAATTTTCGCGCTTTAAAGTAAAATAGTCACAGTAACTGAAGTTTCACTTGACCTTGGTGGAATTGAAGTAGCTCATCAAGTCAAGCGCTATAAACCTCAATGTGACTTTGCTAAAACCTTGTTTTGGGCAGAAATGAATTGGTCTAAAGGGTTAGATCAAATGAAATTAAAACCAACACAAGGACATATGAATCAAGGATCAACTACTTGATCTTATTAAAGATCACAACATGGTATTTCTTGCCATAACATATGAACATCCGTCTAAATGGAATTCAAGTAACAATAAATGAAGAAACCATTCTTCACTTATCTTTTCCATGTCCTAAGGTTAATCTATTATCCTACCATGAAACCTCATGGTATTCATTCCACTTCAACATTGGAATTATAACAAGAAGGTCCACCCAGGAATAGATATTCTTCTCTATACCAAGTTAATACACATCACACCTAGAGAGAGGAGAGTTCTATATTAATTATTAGATAAGCAATGGCAAACCTTGGGTATAAATATCCATATGATCACAACATCATCTTCAAGAGGAACCTTAAAGTAGTATTCAAGTCCTTACCAAATAAGAGAGACCATTCATATCAATCTTAGCTTTATCTATTTAAGAATAAAGGACAACAATTGAACTAGAGTATTAGGAGTACACCATAACCTAGAATAATCCATTCTTATATAAGAGAGATCAATTATGGTGTTACACCCAAGTTAATTGAGGCAACACTTGGATTTGAGGGAAAGAACTATCTATATACCCAGATGATAATATCAACATTATTTAAGTGGAACCCTAACAGAATATCTCAGGCATTCTCCTGGGATATAATCTATAGAGACAACCATAGCCATGTCCATTCAAGAAACTATAAAATATAGTATATATTTAATTGATCAAGACAATGCTTGATCATGGAAGTGAGAACCCATTTAATGAGAGATTCTTAGGAAGCCAAACCTTGATCATTATAAATTGAGTAATGATCATAAACCCTAAGAACTTGAGATAAGGATAGTAAGAAAAAGTGGATCATGCCTAATCCATGACCATGCTTTGGAAAAATAGGAGAATAATCCAAATGCTAACCCTTATATGATTAGTACATATTAATTCACCACATGAAATCATAGGGAGATCACTAGTAATCAAATCCAGGCTTATATCCCAAACTTTACTTGTGAACCATTTGGTGATAATAATTAGAATCCTACCATATCTACATTTCATAAATTAATGAACCTAAGAAAACCTTAGAGTTAAACACTATACTTTATTTGGTGAGAAACCATACATCCATAAGCCCAAAGTTAACTATAAAAAATAACCATTACTAGTATAGTACCTTAATGATAAATTAGGGATAATAATAGAAGTTAATTGGTAGAAGATAAAACCAATTCTCAAATCCTCAGTAATTAGAGAAGCACATAAGAAATAAATGTTAAGTAAGACACCATCTTATCATGGTTAGGGGAGATTAAACCCTAGCCAATGCACTATGGTGTCATTCTATATCTACCACCTATACTTATGTCTTAACCCTAGGTGGTACATCATTTGGGTGATCACAAATATAAACCTAGTGCACATTTGAGTTCCAACCCACATGCCATTAGGTGAACCTCATTAAAACCCTAGAATTGATCACAAGTTAAATCTTATGCTTCAAATATTGAACCTAAGATTCACATGATGCTAAGTACTATAATTCAAACCATATGTGTGATCAACCACTTATCCTTATAATTAGACCAAACCATGATGAGAGTAGTATTTATATTTCAAGGTGTTATTAAATATAATCCTAGTGCTACCTTTGAAATATGGTTATAATAAAAACCTACAAGACTCTAACAAGCAAGTGCTCACATAAAATTATGTGCAAGTGACAAATTCTTGAAATAGAAAACCAAGCACTAATAACAATCCATGAGATACTCTGAGTTAACGAAATTAACTCCAATCATTCCAAAAGATTTGATCTATAAGGAAAAGGAAATTTAAATAAGAAAATAAACTCATGTCCATTAGCTATTTTGAGTAATTCTACATGTATTAAATTTAATCAACCATAAATTAATTTCTTCAATTGGGAGAGTGGTGTAATAGTCACTGCACTATATTTTCATTAAATAAACATAACTGAGACACCTGCAAAGATAACAGAATTCAGATATGAATTTAAATGTGAAAATGCAAAACAGAAAATAAGGAAGAAAAAAGAAACAGAAATAAAGGGGAGAAAAACCTTACCTGACCGAGCAGCCCATGGAGCAGCCCAGCAGCAGCCTGCATCCCGGCCCAAACCGCAGCCCAGGAACGACCCACGTATAGTTTCGCTCGGATAAGAACGAAGACGACGTCTTCGTCTCCGTCTTCCTCGGCGCGGGCATGCTCGACAACACGATGCCGCCAGAGCTCCACGTCCCGGCCGCCGATGTGGATATCCGCGTCCATCGACGATCTTCGGAGGCGGTATAAATACGGGGGAGCAACCCTAGCGCTCCAATTTTCTCCATTTTCATCACCGTGACCAACACCCTAGTCGCCGGTCACCCTAACGCCCCACCGTTCCCGACCACCCCTGAGCCCGGCGATGGATCGAGGAGGTGCGCCTCAACGTCTTCTCTACTCTGGCCAAGCTACACATCTGGGGAACCTCGGAATCAAGCCAATTTGAAGTTTCCCCTTCACAGTAGTTCGCCGGAATCGGCGACGGTGAGGCTTCCTCCGTCGGTAATCGTCTTCATCGAGCCTTCTACAAGCCCCACGGTGAGCTTGCGCGTCGATTGAACCCCTATATACTTCCCGGCATGCTCTGTACCTCGAGTTAGGAACCTCACCGGAGAGCACTGCCACGGAACTAGTCCGCCGACGTGATTCCGGCGACCAATAGACGATGGCACCACCACCAGTCGATTCCCTATACACTGCTGGTTCGAACGGAACAAAGATCGCGCCCTGCCGTGCCCTAAATCGGCGGCGCCGTCTTCTCCTGCCCGCCGGCGTTGAGCCGCCGGCAAGGCCGACGTGGCCATGGGGCCCTTTCCTGTTCATTGACCGGTCGTTGCCTGCGTGGCAACTGACCGGGTCAACGACCCCACCTGTCTGCGTCTGTGTACAAAACAAACCGGTGTCTTTAGTAATTACAGCTATTTCAATATTCCTGAAAATAGTAGAAAGTTTAGAAATTCATATCTAATTCATAAAAACTCAGAAAAATATAAATAAGACATCAAAATTCTTAGAAAAGTAAACTCTGTCAAATAAAAATATAATATGAAATTTTTATTTTTAATAAAAATTTAATTATTTAATACTTGTTATTTAAGCCTTTAATTTTAATTCTAAATTCAATTAAAATTCAATAATTAGTAAAAACTTCTAAATTTAATAAAAACCAGTAAGTAAATCAGGAAAATATTAAAACTAATTTTCCTTTACTTTTAACTTATTAAATCCTTATTAGAAGGATTTAAACCCTAATTAATAATTGTCTTAATTATTAATTCTTTAAAAATAAGAATAGGTCAAATCCAATATTCTTTTTAATGCAAAATTATTAATAACTCCAACTTTGTAATGAAGTTATCAAGTCCATAACTATATGGTGATTAAGAAACCCTAATTCCATATAGAATAAAGAACACAACCTCATAAATTGTAGGTGAAACCCAAAACCTTAATTCCACTAGAAATCCTAGCTCCACTATTTCATGTGAACTCCAAATTATTTTAAAACCTAAACCCAAGTTAACATGAGATCATGTTACTTCATTAGTAGTTATAGACCCATAATTAGCAGCTAAATGCTTACCTAGTTCACATAAAATATAGGAACCCTAACACTAACAATTTAGCATCCTATTTATGTAAACTCAACAAACCAAGATAATCAAGTAGGGTTAACCAAGTGTAAACCCTAGATCCTATTACCAAAGTCATCATTCTTATTCATTCCTACTTAGCATCACACCAATGTAATAAACCTCAGGTGCAACTATGTCAAACCCTGAGCATTACCTAACCATATTCCACTAAACCCTACTAGTGTGATATATTTATGAACCACCCTATTTAGGAACCAAACATTCTTTACTTAGTGAACCAACAGTAAATCCTAGACAACCTCAACCTTAATTGAAATACTTCTTATTAATTAAGAAGAATGTTCTTCAAAAGTTATTCTTTTGAAGAAGATAAGAAATCATCATCAACCACTGCTTATAAGGACCTATAAACCCTAGCCAGCTATCACTAGCAAGATAAACCCACCTTGACAACCACCAAGTAAAATAAATTGCTTAGGATGCCTAGGCTTATCTTAACCCTACAAGCCCTAGGTGTTGATGAATCCAAATTTGTTGGGATCCATCTAATACCTATTCCAGCAACTACATGCAGCCATAGTCAACCATAGAAAACCACCCACTTAATTATCATACTTGTTCTTTATTAAAGAACATGTTCTTCAAAAGATATTCTTTTAAAGTATATGATAATTAATCATTAACCATGCCATATAGTACTAAACTGACCACTGTTCTTTATTTGTTAATGTATGCCAATTATCATTCTTTGTGTGCTCAATTGATTATTATGCTCTATTAACTACCTGATTGATAATACCAAGTAATCACACCTGAATAAGAACCTTGTATGTGAATCACTCTAAAAGTGCAACACACCCTGAACCAATCATTACAACTCGCTGATCCCAAATCATCGGGGTTAGGTCACGCTTAGAGCGATTGCATCTCATACTTATGCATTATTGCATTCTTGCCAATCTTTTAAACATCGTCCTTACCGGACGATGATGTTATTTCAGAATTTGGAGTTATTGCGTATCGAAGACCTTGCCTGCATAATCTTGCAGTCAAGAAAGGCAAGTTCATCACTTGCTCATGTCATTTGAGTATTTCTATCAAATTACTTGCAAAGTATTATGGTTATCACTATTGCATAAAAATCAAAACCACTACTTTCATAACTATGAATATGACTATGTGGTGGGCAATGGAACCATGGATTGTGTTGATATGGTGGAGGTTCCATTGCACGGGCTTATATCCATCTAGGATTAAACAACAAATGTCGCCAGTGATTCTTGTGCCGTAATACCCGTGTTAACCATAAGATCCGGAGTGGGACGGAGTAGTCAAAAGTGTTTCCACCTCTCGTTCATCAACGGATGCGCTTTACCGTAGACACTTGTATCCGTCGGGGCAAGCGGTTGGCTGGGGAAGCCTTAAGTCCCCACGGCATAGTCCGTAGACACTTGTCGCTCGAAGTGCAAGCGGTTGGCTGGGGAAGCCTTAAGTCCCCACGGTATTGCGGTCTATGATGGGTTGCAGCTACCGGCGAAGGAGTTTGGTTCGATCCCAAACCGTCGTCGTGGTCGGGGTCCACCCGTGAGTGGGAATAATGGGACCGGCGAGGACCCAGGGTCGGGGCATGCAACAAAGGGTGGGTGTTCGAGGTAGCGGAGGAAAATGATTGGCTAGACCTTATACCGGGCCTCACACCATAGGAAGTGTGGACAAGCCTGCAGCTTGGTTGGCACCAAGGTTAAGATCTCTTATGGGTAAAGCAACACACCTCTGCAGAGTGTAAAGAACCGTGACCTGTCACTCCCTGTTCCGGGATATGGAACTGCGAACGCTGCCGGAAAGGAGCTCCATGAAGTTCTAGTAAACCGGTGAAGGCTGATGGACATAGTTCTTCTGAATAAAAGCAACCTCTTGAAGAAATGATTATGAAAACCTGCATTGGTATTAGACTTTCTGGTCTAATGTCGTAGCTAGTGCATTAAACACCTCTTTCCTATAATGAACTTGTTGAGTACGCTCGTACTCATCCCACTCTTAAATCCCTCGCTTAGATATGGAGGCACCGAAGGAGGATCTACGAGTGCAACACGAAGACCGAGGAGTCAACAACTACTTCAAGGGACAGGAACCTCGTCAGAAGAGTCAGATACCACATCCAACAAGGAGAAACCTAGATTAGCAATAGAAAGGAACTAGCTTCCTAAACTTAGCTCCTATTTAGCTAGAATCTATTCTTAGCCTCTGTAGCTAGTTAAATACTCTACAAATAGAGTTCGTGATAAGATTAGACTACGAGTCGTTCTTCTGGAGTTTATTTGCAGTTTTACCTCATTGTAAAGTAGGAGGTCTGTGATGATCTTATGTAACGAGTCGATGTTGTAATTCTATAGACATGCCTTGGACCCGCATATGTTTCTGTTGTACCACTCGAGCGATATAATACTGGTGGAACGGTGTTTCATTGGTGTTATATCGGACTTGCATACTACACCATGCAATGGTATGCCGGGTCACCACAGTTGGTATCAGAGCAAATGCTTTGACCTTAGGATTAAAACCCTTTAAAGGAGACCTATAGGATTGGTAGTGTCTATAGGAAGTTGTCCTAGCTCAACCAAAATCTTATTATGACTTGAGATGGATATTCACTTGAGAATAATCCTGACACACTTGAGTCAACATTCCTTATCTAACTTACCAAAATAAAATAAAGTTAGTTAGCTAATCCCAAACATGTAGTACACCATGAAGTCCTTAAACAATAGATGAGTAGACCCCAGTTGGTATACAATATATGGTAGTCCAAAGAGAGGATACAACCATACGGAAGATATCCTATTGGAAGATGTTTACCAACATATGTTATGATTAAGTAAGAGTTATCCAGACTGGTAATAGGAGTTATATCAATTAATGAAGATAATTAAGATATCCTAATAGAAGATGTAGACCGAGTTAAGTAATGAGTAAGTAAAACTATCCAAACATGTGAAACAATTGATAGTAAGTGATAACTATGAGTTATATGAGGTAGTATAGACCATGATGAGTCAATCATGGGAGATAAGGAAGAGTAATAGGAATAATCTATGTCTACTTACATATTAGTGATAGTAATCATATATGATTCACCTGAGAATCATTACGTGATGGAATAGAACGTCATAAACATTTTTAAGGAGAACAATAAGAAGCCAGACAATAGTGCAAGAACTGTGTTCCAAAAATATGGGAAGTGTGCTAAGCACATCATGAGCATAGTCTTATGAAAGAAACACTTGGAAGTATAGGAGCTATAACCTAATAGATAGGTATTCAGAGTAGACATGGTAGAACTAATTATATCTTAGGAAGTAGTCCTCAATAGCACGAATATATGGTATACTATTTGTCAGGACTTCCAAAGAAAACTAGATTAATTTCAACTATTCCAGGCCACTTTGTTTCAAGTTTATCTCGTTGCAAATGTGCAATTAAGATAAATGTTGATACAAATAATAGAAATCCACCTATTTGTGCTAAGTATCACGATATAAACCTATATTATGTGGTGTTCTATACTACACATCAGAGCCTGATGTTTAGAGATGTCTTACTCAACTAGTATATTCAGGCTTACGATGATGTGTATTATAAGCACAAAGCTGAATCTTCTTGGATTTTATTGAATTTTCATTGTTTGACTAGATCCATACATGAAGTTTGACTTTGATATGCAAATGCATGTTGCAATATCAAGTCCTTACTTGATGTTATAGATCTAGAGGGTAATGGTATTCGTGTGAGGACGTGACGAATTTGGTATATTTTGAAGACAAGATGAAGGTTCATCAGATAGAGGAAACAAAGTTGTGGAAAGCAACCACAATACTCGGAAGGAAGTGCCAATCAAAATTCATGCTTTACCTCAGCAGAAGAGTACTTTAGTACATGAGAAGCATGAAGGTAAGAAATATGGTGATTATGGTGAAGCTGAAGCAGATCCATAGTCGACATAGAAGAGGGAATGCATGGGAAATCACTTAGGATACTATATTCATAGTGTCAGCTAGTGGTTTTCTTGCAAAATAAACCCTGAATGAAGGAAGATGATATATGAAACCATAGCAGATGTAAGAAGACTACAGTTGAAATCAGAAGACCACAATTGGTATAGGAGCAATACTGCGAGATAAAGCAGAAGATGTCTCGTCTAGTTGATCAGAACCTATAATAGAATCCATTTTTAGATATCAAATAGCCACAGTTGGTAAAATAACCACAGCTAGTATCAGTTGGTTTTACAAATAGTCCACGATTTAATTAGTTGTAACAAAAGTTTGTGAACAAATAAAAATCTTGTCAGCCAAATAGCTAGATCTATAAACATTTAGTCAAAGGATTCACATTGGATGTCCACAATTGAGTGGATACACCACAAAGTTTCTTCGCAAAACCTTAGAGGAATATAAATTATAAACAAGACCTATACCAATATTCTAATCATAAGTCCAATAGTTGGAAGAAAAGGAGTTGAAGACCATAAGAAAACTCTAAGGGGTAGAGTAAAGATTGAGTTGGATGTACAATGACTCAATACTTTGAGCAGGATAGATGAAGAAGGTCTGAACTAAGAGGAAGTTTGATCTTATTTTCATAAGATTATTGAACAATACTTTCAGAAGAATGTCAGACCAGAAGCCGAGATTTATACCTCGAGAAAACTTCAAGTAAGAAGTGGACTATAACCTGAGAAAGTGAGTAGTATTTACTCAGAAGTACGAAAGCTCAAGTAAGTCTAGCATAAAGAAGTTGGACGAAGAAAACACCATAGACCAAATACAGCTCAAGAAGGCCAAAGACTGAAGTAGATTGACCATACCAAAACTAAAGTCTATTTGAATGATTCCTTTCATGGAACCTAAATAACCCAAAATAGTTAGAGTTATCAACTATAAACCATGATTGGATGGACTAAATGAGTCTAATCCATTCTTAGGAAAATAAACCATCACGACCAATTCCATAGTTAGGACCTCATTAAGTACCATTACTGCAATTTTGGTAGTAAGGGAAAAACAAAGACCTATTTTATCAAATAGGAGAATGTTATCCAATTAGTCTTGAATTAAGACTGTCAGGACAGGAAGAAGTCCTAACCATTGAATCTTCAATGAGATAGGAAACAAGATTATAATAGTTGGAAGAAATCAATGAATCAAAGTAAGAGCCATGGTTCAGAGACGGGTATTATTAGATTCCAGAGAAAAATCATAGAACTGGAGTAAGAACTAATGTTCAGAGACAAACCATAATGGATTCCAGGAGGAATCTGGACAAGGGATATATTCAATTATATCTAGTGAGATCAATATGGAGTTCGAGAAAAGACGTAGTCTGTACAACTCAGATCCACACTCCGGAAACGTGAGAGAGATCAAACTTCGAGGACGAAGTTTAGTTTAAGGGGTAGAGACCGTAATATCCCGGTATTGGGGTTACAAAAATAGAGGAAACAGATGTGTGCATTGCATTCATGCATAGAAAATGCAGGGAATTTTCGCGCTTTAAAGTAAAATAGTCACGATGAACCGAAGTTTCACTTGACCTTGGTGGAATTGAAGTAGCTCATCAAGTCAAGCGCTATAAACCTCAATGTGACTTTGCTAAAACCTTGTTTTGGGCAGAAATGAATTGGTCTAAAGGGTTAGATCAAATGAAATTAAAACCAACACAAGGACATATGAATCAAGGATCAACTACTTGATCTTATTAAAGATCACAACATGGTATTTCTTGCCATAACATATGAACATCCGTCTAAATGGAATTCAAGTAACAATAAATGAAGAAACCATTCTTCACTTATCTTTTCCATGTCCTAAGGTTAATCTATTATCCTACCATGAAACCTCATGGTATTCATTCCACTTCAACATTGGAATTATAACAAGAAGGTCCACCCCGGGAATAGATATTCTTCTCTATACCAAGTTAATACACATCACACCTAGAGAGAGGAGAGTTCTATATTAATTATTAGATAAGCAATGGCAAACCTTGGGTATAAATATCCATATGATCACAACATCATCTTCAAGAGGAACCTTAGAGTAGTATTCAAGTCCTTACCAAATAAGAGAGACCATTCATATCAATCTTAGCTTTATCTATTTAAGAATAAAGGACAACAATTGAACTAGATTATTAGGAGTACACCATAACCTAGAATAATCCATTCTTATATAAGAGAGATCAATTATGGTGTTACACCCAAGTTAATTGAGGCAACACTTGGATTTGAGGGAAAGAACTATCTATATACCCATATGATAATATCAACATTATTTAAGTGGAACCCTAACGAATATCTCAGGCATTCTCCTGGGATATAATCTATAGAGACAACCATAGCCATGTCCATTCAAGAAACTATAAAAGATTGTATATATTTAATTGATCAAGACAATGCTTGATCATGGAAGTGAGAACCCATTTAATGAGAGATTCTTAGGAAGCCAAACCTTGATCATTATAAATTGAGTAATGATCATAAACCCTAAGAACTTGAGATAAGGATAGTAAGAAAAAGTGGATCATGCCTAATCCATGACCATGCTTTGGAAAAATAGGAGAATAATCCAAATGCTAACCCTTATATGATTAGTACATATTAATTCACCACATGAAATCATAGGGAGATCACTAGTAATCAAATCCAGGCTTATATCCCAAACTTTACTTGTGAACCATTTGGTGATAATAATTAGAATCCTACCATATCTACATTTCATAAATTAATGAACCTAAGAAAACCTTAGAGTTAAACACTATACTTTATTTGGTGAGAAACCATACATCCATAAGCCCAAAGTTAACTATAAAAAATAACCATTACTAGTATAGTACCTTAATGATAAATTAGGGATAATAATAGAAGTTAATTGGTAGAAGATAAAACCAATTCTCAAATCCTCAGTAATTAGAGAAGCACATAAGAAATAAATGTTAAGTAAGACACCATCTTATCATGGTTAGGGGAGATTAAACCCTAGCCAATGCACTATGGTGTCATTCTATATCTACCACCTATACTTATGTCTTAACCCTAGCTGGTACATCATTTGGGTGATCACAAATATAAACCTAGTGCACATTTGAGTTCCAACCCACATGCCATTAGGTGAACCTCATTAAAACCCTAGAATTGATCACAAGTTAAATCTTATGCTTCAAATATTGAACCTAAGATTCACATGATGCTAAGTACTATAATTCAAACCATATGTGTGATCAACCACTTATCCTTATAATTAGACCAAACCATGATGAGAGTAGTATTTATATTTCAAGGTGTTATTAAATATAATCCTAGTGCTACCTTTGAAATATGGTTATAATAAAAACCTACAAGACTCTAACAAGCAAGTGCTCACATAAAATTATGTGCAAGTGACAAATTCTTGAAATAGAAACCAAGCACTAATAACAATCCATGAGATACTCTGAGTTAACGAAATTAACTCCAATCATTCCAAAAGATTTGATCTATAAGGAAAAGGAAATTTAAATAAGAAAATAAACTCATGTCCATTAGCTATTTTGAGTAATTCTACATGTATTAAATTTAATCAACCATAAATTAATTTCTTCAATTGGGAGAGTGGTGTAATAGTCACTGCACTATATTTTCATTAAATAAACATAACTGAGACACCTGCAAAGATAACAGAATTCAGATATGAATTTAAATGTGAAAATACAAAACAGAAAATAAGGAAGAAAAAAGAAACAGAAATAAAGGGGAGAAAAACCTTACCTGACCGAGCAGCCCATGGAGCAGCCCAGCAGCAGCCTGCATCCCGGCCCAAACCGCAGCCCAGGAACGACCCACGTATAGTTTCGCTCGGATAAGAACGAAGGCGACGTCTTCGTCTCCGTCTTCCTCGGCGCGGGCATGCTCGACAGCACGATGTCGCCAGAGCTCCACGTCCCGGCCGCCGATGTGGATATCCGCGTCCATCGACGATCTTCGGAGGCGGTATAAATACGGGGGAGCAACCCTAGCGCTCCAATTTTCTCCATTTTCATCACCGTGACCAACACCCTAGTCGCCGGTCACCCTAACGCCCCACCGTTCCCGACCACCCCTGAGCCCGGCGATGGATCGAGGAGGTGCGCCTCAACGTCTTCTCTACTCTGGCCAAGCTACACATCTGGGGAACCTCGGAATCAAGCCAATTTGAAGTTTCCCCTTCACAGTAGTTCGCCGGAATCGGCGACGGTGAGGCTTCCTCCGTCGGTAATCATCTTCATCGAGCCTTCTACAAGCCCCACGGTGAGCTTGCGCGTCGATTGAACCCCTATATACTTCCCGGCATGCTCGTACCTCGAGTTAGGAACCTCACCTGAGAGCACCGCCGCGGAACTAGTCCGCCGACGTGATTCCGGCGACCAATAGACGATGGCACCACCACCGGCCGATTCCCTATACACCGCCGGTTCGAACGGAACAAAGATCGCGCCCTGCCGTGCCCTAAATCGGCGGCGCCGTCTTCTCCTGCCCGCCGGCGTTGAGCCGCCGGCAAGGCCGACGTGGCCATGGGGCCCTTTCCTGTTCATTGACCGGTCGTTGCCTACGTGGCAACTGACCGGGTCAACGACCCCACCTGTCTGCGTCTGGGTACAAAACAAACCGGTGTCTTTAGTAATTACAGCTATTTCAATATTCATGAAAATAGTAGAAAGTTTAGAAATTCATATCTAATTCATAAAAACTCAGAAAAATATAAATAAGACATCAAAATTCTTAGAAAAGTAAACTCTGTCAAATAAAAATATAATATGAAATTTTTATTTTTAATAAAAATTTAAT
Source organism: Lolium rigidum (assembly GCF_022539505.1). NCBI lineage: Eukaryota > Viridiplantae > Streptophyta > Magnoliopsida > Poales > Poaceae > Lolium > Lolium rigidum. The sequence continues at coordinate 220,643,864 of NC_061513.1, read as the reverse complement.
TATTTAATACTTGTTATTTAAGCCTTTAATTTTAATTCTAAATTCAATTAAAATTCAATAATTAGTAAAAACTTCTAAATTTAATAAAAACCGAGTAAGTAAATCAGGAAAATATTAAAACTAATTTTCCTTTACTTTTAACTTATTAAATCCTTATTAGAAGGATTTAAACCCTAATTAATAATTGTCTTAATTATTAATTCTTTAAAAATAAGAATAGGTCAAATCCAATATTCTTTTTAATGCAAAATTATTAATAACTCCAACTTTGTAATGAAGTTATCAAGTCCATAACTATATGGTGATTAAGAAACCCTAATTCCATATAGAATAAAGAACACAACCTCATAAATTGTATGTGAAACCCAAAACCTTAATTCCACTAGAAATCCTAGCTCCACTATTTCATGTGAACTCCAAATTATTTTAAAACCTAAACCCAAGTTAACATGAGATCATGTTACTTCATTAGTAGTTATAGACCCATAATTAGCAGCTAAATGCTTACCTAGTTCACATAAAATATAGGAACCCTAACACTAACAATTTAGCATCCTATTTATGTAAACTCAACAAACCAAGATAATCAAGTAGGGTTAACCAAGTGTAAACCCTAGATCCTATTACCAAAGTCATCATTCTTATTCATTCCTACTTAGCATCACACCAATGTAATAAACCTCAGGTGCAACTACGTCAAACCCTGAGCATTACCTAACCATATTCCACTAAACCCTACTAGTGTGATATATTTATGAACCACCCTATTTAGGAACCAAACATTCTTTACTTAGTGAACCAACAGTAAATCCTAGACAACCTCAACCTTAATTGAAATACTTCTTATTAATTAAGAAGAATGTTCTTCAAAAGTTATTCTTTTGAAGAAGATAAGAAATCATCATCAACCCTGCTTATAAGGACCTATAAACCCTAGCCAGCTATCACTAGCAAGATAAACCCACCTTGACAACCACCAAGTAAAATAAATTGCTTAGGATGCCTAGGCTTATCTTAACCCTACAAGCCCTAGGTGTTGATGAATCCAACTTTGTTGGGATCCATCTAATACCTATTCCAAGCAACTACATGCAGCCATAGTCAACCATAGAAAACCACCCACTTAATTATCATACTTGTTCTTTATTAAAGAACATGTTCTTCAAAAGATATTCTTTTAAAGTATATGATAATTAATCATTAACCATGCCATATAGTACTAAACTGACCACTTGTTCTTTATTTGTTAATGTATGCCAATTATCATTCTTTGTGTGCTCAATTGATTATTATGCTCTATTAACTACACGATTGATAATACCAAGTAATCACACCTGAATAAGAACCTTGTATGTGAATCACTCTAAAAGTGCAACACACCACGAACCAATCATAACAACTCACTAATCCTAAATCATAAGGGTTAGGTTACGCTTAGAGCGATTGCATCTCATACTTATGCATTATTGCATTCTTGCCAATCTTTTAAACATCGTCCTTACCGGACGATGATGTTATTTCAGAATTTGGAGTTATTGCGTATCGAAGACCTTGCCTGCATAATCTTGCAGTCAAGAAAGGCAAGTTCATCACTTGCTCATGTCATTTGAGTATTTCTATCAAATTACTTGCAAAGTATTATGGTTATCACTATTGCATAAAAATCAAAATCACTACTTTCATAACTATGAATATGACTATGTGGTGGGCAATGGAACCATGGATTGTGTTGATATGGTGGAGGTTCCATTGCATGGGCTTATATCCATCTAGGATTAAACAACAAATGTCGCCAGTGATTCTTGTTTCGTAATACCCGTGTTAACCATAAGATCCGGAGTGGGACGGAGTAGTCAAAAGTGTTTCCACCTCTCGTTCATCAACGGATGCGCTTTACCGTAGACACTTGTATCCGTCGGGGCAAGCGGTTGGTCGGGGAAGCCTTAAGTCCCCACGGCATAGTCCGTAGACACTTGTCGCTCGAAGTGCAAGCGGTTGGCTGGGGAAGCCTTAAGTCCCCACGGTATTGCGGTCTATGATGGGTTGCAGCTACCGGCGAAGGAGTTTGGTTCGATCCCAAACCGTCGTCGTGGTCGGGGTCCACCCGTGAGTGGGAATAATGGGACCGGCGAGGACCCGGGGTCGGGGCATGCAACAAAGGGTGGGTGTTCGAGGTAGCGGAGGAACATGATTGGCTAGACCTTATACCGGGCCTCACACCATAGGAAGTGTGGACAAGCACTGCAGCTTGGTTGGCACCAAGGTTAAGATCTCTTATGGGTAAAGCAACACACCTCGCAGAGTGTAAAGAACCGTGACTGTCACTCCCTGTTCCGGGATATGGAACTGCGAACGCTGCCGGAAAGGAGCTCCATGAAGTTCTAGTAAACCGGTGAAGGCTGATGGACATAGTTCTTCTGAATAAAAGCAACCTCTTGAAGAAATAATTATGAAAACCTGCATTGGTATTAGACTTTCTGGTCTAATGTCGTAGCTAGTGCATTAAACACCTCTTTCCTATAATGAACTTGTTGAGTACGCTCGTACTCATCCCACTCTTAAATCCCCTGCTTAGATATGGAGGCACCGAAGGAGGATCTACAGTGCAACACGAAGGCCGAGGAGTCAACAACTACTTCAAGGGACAGGAACCTGTCAGAAGAGTCGAATACCACATCCAACAAGGAGAAACCTAGATTAGCAATAGAAAGGAACTAGCTTCCTAAACTTAGCTCCTATTTAGCTAGAATCTATTCTTAGCCTCTGTAGCTAGTTAAATACTCTACAAATAGAGTTCGTGATAAGATTAGACTACGAGTCGTTCTTCTGGAGTTTATTTGCAGTTTTACCTCATTGTAAAGTAGGAGGCTGTGATGATCTTATGTAACAGAGTCGATGTTGTAATTCTATAGACATGCCTTGGACCCGCATATGTTTCTGTTGTACCACTCTGAGCGATATAATACTGGTGGAACGGTGTTTCATTGGTGTTATATCAGACTTGCATACTACACCATGCAGTGGTATGCCGGGTCACCACAATAGGTTCCTTCCCCTTAGTCTCCTCCTTGGGTTCAGTAAACTCCTCTAGCATTGTATCAATTGCTCCCGCCAAATGACGGTTCAACTGAAAGAACAATGATAATAAGTTGCGGCTATTGTCCATATATTTTTCTTGCTTCGGCTGGTTTGCTTTTGGCATATTTGAAATGGTTCAGCATGGGATCATCGTCCTCCTCCATATGAGGAATGTGTGTGAATTCGGAACCCATAAGCTCTTTCGTCTTATGCTCCCGAATATCGGTTATGGCTCTCATAACGGCTATATGGTAGGCTGTGTTCATAGTTCGGGCTTCCCCTGCTGGCATTACTACGCTCATTCCCAAAGATTCGGGAAGTCGTAGCCCTACCCTACATTTGGCCAATACAGTACCATCATAGTACATGTATTTCTTTACTTGAATACGGGGATCACACCCAAATTCAAGTAACATGGCTCGTAGAATATCTGCAAGTCCTCCTTCGTATTCACTCAGTATGGAATCCATCACCTTCACGTTTCGTCCCGGACGTGAACTTGCCATTGTAGGCTGTAGAATTAGAAAGAATATAAGATTAGTAATAATGCATCATAATAGAGATTATAAAGAATTATCGCACTAAAAGATATGATTGTTGTATTCTCAAGTGAATATACACCATACTTTTTAGAGAATTCTTTACTAATCCTACTTGACTCCTAACGTTCGGTCCCATTTACTAGGTTCCAACCTACGGTCAAAGCTTTTGCTATGATACCAACTGTGGTGACCCTGCATACCACTGCATGTTGTAGTATGCCAGTCGTTGATATAACATTCACGAAGTACCATTCCGCAAATATTACATCCCTCGAGTAGTACAACGGAACATAGCCAGGTCCATAACTCATTCATTTATTATTACAAATATCATACACACGTCGTCTCGGAGCTCCTCTTGGGTCCTAAGAGGAATACTCCTGGGTTCGAGGCGAACCCAACTTAGCTTACAATATAAGAGTCTCATTAAGTTATACATTTATTTCTTCGAGCAGCTAAATACTAAGAGTTTGGGATGCTCGGCTACTACTACTACTCGAGATGTTCAGACTTGATCTCCTCCGGAAGCCTCCCCGGATCCGTAGACGATGAGGTAGTCTACGCCTTCTATACCTCCAGAGAGGTCTGGTTCTTCATAGCCGATGATCTCGGCTCCGTCATTGTTGTCGTAGTCCTCCTCCAGACGATTCAGACAATCTAAGCATGGGATTTAAGAGTGGTATGAGTACGAGCGTACTCAACAAGTTCATTATAGATAAGAGGTGTTTAATGCACTAGCTACGATATTAGACCGGAAAGTCTAATACCAATGCAAGTTTTGGTAAACATTTCTTCAAGAGATTGCTTTTATTCCAAAGAGCTATGTCCGTCGGCCTTCACCGGTTTACTAGAACTTCATGGAGCTCCTTTCCGGCCGCGTTCGCAGTTCCTTATCCCGGAACGAGGAGTGACGAGTCACGGTTCTTTACACTCTGCGAGAGGTGTGTTGCTTTACCCATAAGAGATCTTAACCTTGGTGCCAACCAGGCAGCTTTCCCGTCCACACTTCCTTTGGTGTGAGGCCCGGTATAAGGTCTAGCCAATCATGTTCCTCCGCTACCTCGAACACCCACCCGTTGTTGCATGCCCCGACCCTGGGTCCACGCCGGTCCCATTATTCCCGTAATTTCGGGTGGACCCCGACCACGACGACGATGCTTGGGCTCTACCATACACTCCTACGCCGGTAGCTACAACCCATCATAGACCGCATTACCGTGGGGAATTAGAATGGGATCCCCACCCTCCGGTTGTTCCGCAAGACACAAGCTGCTACGGCAAGCAATGCTTTACCGTGGGGAATTAGAATGGGATCCCCACCCTCCGGTTGTTCCGCCGAGATACAAGCGTCTACGGTAAGCGCATCCGTTGATGAACGAGAGGTGGAAACACTTTTGACTACTCCGTCCCACTCCGGATCTTATGGTTAACACGGGTATTACTGGCACAAGAATCACTGGCGACATTTGTTGTTTAATCCTAGATGGATATAAACCCGTGCAATGGAACCTCCACCATATCAACACAATCCATGGTTCCATTGCCCACCACATAGTCATATTCATAGTTATGAAAGTAGTGGTTTTGATTTTTATGCAATAGTGATAACCATAGTACTTTGCAAGTAATTTGATAGAAATACTCAAATGACATGAGCAAGTGATGAACTTGCACGAACACCGCAAAGTTTTGCAGCTTGGATGGTGTGGACTGACCCTTGTCCTCCGGTTCTGAAAAATAGCATCATTGTCCGATAAGGGCAATGGTTAAAGAAGCATTGATGCATGATTCCAGCTTTTAGGGTTTGTTCCCCCCTTCCGATGTCTTTATCATTTCATGAGAGGTTAATACTAAGAATAATTTGGGGATACTCTATTTAGGGCAACATACAACCTTGAAATGTTGTCAAGGTGTTTTTAAAGTCCAAAAGAATTTATGGACTTATTTTCATTATTGAAAATAATATATGTGATTTAAATGATTATTTTAATCATCAAATTTGAACTTATTCTTGTTTATCTTCAAAGATTCTATTTCATATTTTATTATGATAGAGTTTTTTTATACTGAGTGGTTTTCATATTTTTAATTATTTTTTTAGAGCTAGGAAACATTTATTGTGCATTTTCAAAGTTTCTGCATTTATAAAGAATTGTGAAATGGCAAAAATGCCCCTGGGCCCACCTGTCGGTGTAACCCAGTGGGGTTAGGTCGACCGACCCACCTGGTCCGGCTCGACCAGCCTCACTCCTCTCTCTCTCTCTCTCTCTCTCTCTCGCGTGTCCGAACCCTAACCCTAATCCCTCTCTGGCGATTCGCGTCGCCCCCGCCGTCGCCGCTCGATTCCGGCGAACTCCGCCGGACTTGGCCCCCGCCATGGTGCGCAATCGACGCGCCCCACGACGGCGGTCATCCTCATCCGCGTCGATCTGGAGCGGTTGCTGCTCCAGCTCGTCTTCGATCTCCTCCGAGGCGGCTAGGGTTACGGGATCGTGGCGATCCCGCCGCTTCCTCGGGCTCCGGGCGCGATGGCGCCGCCGTGGGCCTCGCCGCGGTGGTGTGGGGTGCTGCGGCGCTTGTCGGAGCATGGCCCGGCCTGGCCGAGTGCTACCGAGAACTCGGCGCGCGCCGCCGTGGCCGCCATGGCCGCATCCGCTCGTCTCGCTCGCCCGGGTACGTGCGCCACCCTTCTCTCCCACTCTTCTGTGCCTGTTCTTCTTCTTCTCCTCCTCTTCTTCGTCTAGCTTGGTCACTGGCCTGCTTTTCCTCGTAGAGGTGCGGCCATGCCGTGATGCTGCTGCTATTCTGCTTGTGCTGCTGTGCTACTGTGCTGCTGCTATGCTACTTGTGCTGCTGTGCTAGCCGTTGTGCTAGCCCTACTGCTATGCATCTGTTGCTGCTGTGCTGCTGTCATGGTTCCTAGCTGCTGGTTTGAGCTGCTCTTCCCTATAACTTGATGGTATATCTCATGAGCTCTTGCTCATGAGCATACTCGTGATGCTTTGCTTAATCTTATTGGCTCCTGCTGTTGCTATGTGTAGCCTATCTCTCCTGTGAGTGCATTAATTGGTCCCTGGCTTATTGATCGTGTGTGATTCTTGCAAATTTGCAAGTGCCAGTGCTGTTTGTGTGATGATTAAGGTGTTCTGGCTCATGGTAGGCACTGCTTTGCTTAATTGTTGTCCATATGCATCAATTCCTTGCTGATGTGCTTATGGATACAATCATAAAATGGTTTATCTGGCTATCTGTAGTGATTCAATTGTTCATGTCCTATGGCCAGTTTAATTATCTGGTTCATGTGTTGATGTTAGAAGTAATTCTAGCAGCCTTTAGCATGCTGTAGCAAGCTCTGGTGATCAAGTGATCATCAGCTGTTGGTTTATTGCTTGCTGAACTTACTACTGTGATCTGTCCGGTGCTTGTCCTGGTGGTTGTGTATCACCATGCTTTGTCTCTGGTGCGAGCTTAAGCATCAGTGATGCTTGCAATGATCCATTGGATCATCCGCAAGGCTACGGTGCATCAATTGCTTGTATATTTCATTTATCCGTGTTGACTAGCTTGGCTGAATGGATAAATGATGTGAACTCGCTTGCGTTATGATCATCCTTTTAATTGTGACAGACTAGATGGATGCCAACCCTTGGTTGTGTACCTAGTCCATCATTTGAACCCTTCTGGTGATGATAATTGTGCAAGGCTTGTGATTTGAGCTATTTTGGTGGTTGAGGTGGCCTCAACAGCCCATCTTGGCTGTTCAGGAAGCTCCCACCCATGTTGGCTTGTTGTGGCTTACTAGATGCTCTCTAGGTGATCCTTTTGTTGGATTTCCAGTAGCTTTTGATGTTGACAAACAAGAATAGACTCAATTTGTCTATCTCGTCCGATGGTTTTAGAAGGGCTAGTGTAGTCCGGTTATATATGTGTAAATTTCGGGATGGTTTTCCTTCCTATCTCCATTTGGAAGATGCTTCCACCGATCCGGTTAGCGAGAACCATGGATATAGGCTTGATTGACCCCTGGTCTTTGCCATTTCTACCAGGTTTCACTTGGTCTACGACGAAATGATGATTAAAACAGGTTTACTCCCCCTTTATGTGCTTGTGATCATGCTTGTGCAATTTATGAACAAAACCTTCTGGTTTGTTCATGATGATATGTATACCTCACTCCAGCTCCTAAAAAAGTTGTTGGTGTAGAGGTTTTGCTTCTGGTTGATGACTTAAGCTTGCCCCTGCTCCTCCCGGTTAGCTTGAGCTTGCTCTACTCCATCCTCGTGCTTGTTCACGGTTGACGATTCTTGGTGAAAGCTGTCCCTGGATGATTTACGATGGTTTGTTGTTCTTCCTGTTCTAAGTGTTCTTGTGTTCTTGATGCACTTACCCAGTACTGTCGGTGTCGATGGACTGGTTAGGGTTTACTGTGGAGGTTTTTATACCTCCCTTTCATTG
>NC_061513.1:220317021-220335689 GCF_022539505.1 Lolium rigidum | reverse complement strand
ACTTTGGTTTCATTCATATCATACTTGCTCTGTTCATTTGGAAAACTATCATTAACAGGAACAGGATCATAAGCAATATTTTCCAATCTAGACAAATTATCAGCAACCGGATTATCAGCACCTTTACTATCTACAATATGCAAATCAAATTCTTGCAAAAGAAGTACCCATCTAATAAGCCTCGGCTTAGCATCTTTCTTTGTCATTAGGTATCTAATTGCAGCATGATCAGTATGAATAGTAACTTTTGAATCAACAATATAAGATCTAAATTTATCACAAGCAAAGACTACAGACTAATAATTCCTTTTCAGCTTGTAGCATAATTTCTTTGAGCAACATCAAGAGTTTTACTAGCATAATGAATAACATTCAGTTTTTTATCTACTCGTTGTCCAAGAACAGGCGCCTACGAACAAAATCACTAGCATCACACATAATTTCAAATGGTAAATTCCAATCGGGAGGTTCAACTATAGGAGCGATTGTTAAGGCTTTCTTAAGAGTTTCAAAAGCTTCCTTACAATCATCATCAAAAACAAATGGTACATCTTTTTGAAGAAGATTAGTAAGAGGCTTTGAAATCTTGGAGAAATCTTTAATAAACCTCCTATAAAACCCAAGCATGACCAAGAACACTACGAATACCTTTAACATCCCTTGGATAGGGCATCTTCTCAATTGCTTCAACTTTAGCTCTATCAACTTCAATACCTCTCTCAGAAATTTTATGTCCCAATACAATTCCTTCATTAACCATAAAGTGGCATTTATCCCAATTAAGAACAAGGTTAGTTTCTTCACATCTCTGCAAAACTTTATCAAGGTTTCGCAAGCAACTATCAAAAGAATTCCCATAAACGGAAAAATCATCCATGAATACCTCTACAATACTTTCACAAAAACCATGAAAAATAGCGGACATGCATCTTTGAAAAGTAGCAGGAGCATTACATAAACCAAAAGGCATACGTCTATAAGCATAAGTTCCATAGGGACAAGTAAATGTGGTTTTCTCTTGATCTTTAGCTTTAACGACAATTTGTGAAAATCTCGAATAACCATCAAGAAAGCAAAAATGAGTATTTTTAGACAATCTTTCTAGCATTTGATCAATAAATGGTAAAGGGTAATGATCTTTCTTAGTAACTTTATTAACTTTTCGAAAATCAATGCACATTCTATACCCTACAACCACTCTTTGAGGAATGAGCTCATCATTATCATTAGGCACAACAGTCATACCTCCTTTCTTGGGAACGCAATGTACCGGACTAACCCATCTACTATCAGCAATAGGATATATAATACCAGCTTCAAGAAGTCGTAATACCTCATTCCTTACCACTTCCTTCATCTTCGGAATTAGACGACGGCGAGGTTCAACAACGGGCTTTGCATCATCTTCCATATTAATAGCATGTTGGCAAATAGATGGAGAAATCCCCTTCAAATCATCAAGAGTATAGCCAATAGCGCCTCGATGCTTCTTCAATATTTGCAATAATCTTTCTTCTTCAAACTCTGTAAGCTTAGAACTAATAATAACAGGATATATTTTCTTATCATCAATATGAGCATATTTAAGATTATCAGGTAAAGGCTTTAAATCAAAAACAGGATCTTCCTTGGGTGGCGGTGTTGTACCCAAATCTTCCACCGGTAAATCGTGCTTGAGAATAGGTTGGCGAAGAAAGATTTCCTCAAGTTCATCTCTTTCTTTCCTAAAAATTTCACTCTCGCTATCCTCCAAATGTTGCTGCAAAGGATTGTTAGGAACAAGAACAATAGATGCACACTTGCTCCATTTTAAAATCATTACTAGGCAAATCAGCTTTATAAGGAGTTTTAGTAAATTTAGAGAAGTTAAACTCATAAGATTCACCAGCAAATTTAGTCAAAATTTTCTCTTTCTTGCAATCTATAATAGCTCCACAAGTATTTAGAAAAGGTCTACCAAAAATGATAGGACAATAATCACTAGCAACGAGAACCAAGTACCAAAAAGTCAGCCGGATATTTAATCTTACCGCATAAAACTTCCACATCTCGGACAATACCAATTGGTGAAATAGTTTCTCTATTAGCCAGCTGAATAACCACATCAATATCTTCAAGTTCACAAGAATCAATTTCGTGCATAATCTCCGTGTAAAGCTCATATGGAATAGCACTAACACTTGCACCAATATCACATAATCCATAATAGCAATGATCACCAATTTTAACAGATAGCATAGGAACACTAGCTTGTTTGGGTTTATTAGGATGTGAAACAATATTAGAAGCATCTTCACAGAAAATAATATGACCATCCTCAACATTTTCAGTCACAAGATCTTTAACAATTGCAACAGCAGGTTCAACTTTTATTTGTTCTTCAGGTTCTCTAGGTTTCTTTTCACTTTTATGAACCGCACTATTTATAACAGAGTACTCTTTCATTTTAGCAGGGAAAGGAGTTTTTTCAATATAAACTTCAGGAATAACATGATCAACAGTTTCAATTACAACACACTTATTAATAGATGAATCAATTTTATCTTTGTATGGTTCATGATACTTATCAAAATTCTTCTTAGGCAATTCATAATGAGAGGCAAAAGCTTTATAAAGATTTACAGCAACTTGGGAATCAAGACCATATGTAGCACTCATATTACGAAATAAATCAGTATCCATAAAAGCTTCAATGCATTTATAATCATAAATTATACCTAATTCTCTATCCTTGTCGTTCTCCCAACCTTCAGTATTTTCTTGGATTCGATCAAGAAGGACCCTTTTAAACTCTTCTTTGTTGCGTGTAAATGATCCAGAACAAGAAGTATCCAGCAAAGTCTTATCTTGAAAAGAAAGTCTTGCATAGAAGTTATCAATAATAACATTACCAGGAAGCTCATGAATGGGGCATTTGAGCATTAAAGACTTCAATCTCCCCCAGCTTGGGCAATACTCTCTCCATCATGAGGCCAAAAATTATATATGCGATTCCGATCCTTATGAATTTCACTTGGAGGATAGAACTTAGAATAAAACCGGGGCACAATATCATTCCATTCAAGAGAATCCCCATTATCCAAGTAATTTATACCAATGCGCCGCCTTACCGGACAGCGATAAAGAGAATAATTTCTTCCTCACTTCATCCATAGCAATACCTGCACATTTAAATAACCCACATAATTCATGCAAAAACAGTAAATGATCACCGGGGTGGACAGTTCCATCCCCTTCATAGCGGTTATCCATAACACGTTCAATAATTTTCATAGGTATTTTATATGGTATCACTTCCTCACCTGGCGCCTCATCTACTACCGTTGCGGTAGTAGTAGATTTCCCAAATAGAAATTGAAGAGAAGAGCTCTCCATAATGACTTATGGCAGCGAGCAGAAATAAAATCAGCACAACAATGAAAGGTTTTCCTTACCAATTCCACTTACCAATAGCGCTTAGCTCCCCGGCAACGGCGCCAGAAAATAGTCTTGATGACCCACAAGTATAGGGGGTGTATCGTAGTATCTTCGATAAGTAAGAATGTCGATCCCAACGAGGAGCAGAAGGTGTTGACAAGCAGTTTCGATGAAGGTTTCACTGTAAATGCTCACGGACAAGTATTCGGGGGGTTTTGATGTAACGGATGAAATAAGTACGAGTAAGTAAAATGCGAGAGAAATAATTGCAGCGAGTGGCCCAATCCTTTGTAGCACAAAGGACAAGCCGGTTTGTTTACTTATAATGACCAAACGTTCTCGAGGACACATGGGATTTTAGTCTAGTGCTTTCGCTACATACGGCTAAATAATCTTCATTGTTATGATAAGTGTTGTGTGGGTGAACCTATGCTAATGTACCGCCCTTCCTAGGACTAAATACATACTTGTGATTATACCCCTTGCAAGCATCCGCAACTACAAGAAAGTAATTAAGAATAAATCTAACCACAGCCTTAAACTCGGAGATCCTGCGATCCCTCCTGCATCGATATACCAACGGGGGTTTAGGTTTCGTCACTCCGGCAACCCCGCAATTAGCAAACGAATACAAGATGCATTCCCCTAGGCCCATAAATGGTGAAGTGTCATGTAGTCGACGTTCACATGACACCACTAGAAGAATAACACCACAACTTAAATATCACACCATTGAATATTACTCAACCATAGTTCACTACTAACATTTAGACTTCACCCAGGTCCTCAAGAACTAAACGAACTACTCACGAGACATCATATGGAACATGATCAGAGGTGATATGATGATGAATAACAATCTGAACATAAACTTGGTTCAATGGTTTCACTCAATAGCATCAACAACAAGTATAGATCGATACCGGGAGAGTTTCCCCTATCAAACAATCAAGATCAAACCCAAATTGCTACGGCGGTGACGGTGTCCAGCGGTGATGACGGCGGTGATGATGGTGGAGATGATGATGATGGTGGTGGTGATGATGTCCAGCTCGATGTCGGTGACGATGGCGTCGATTTCCCCCTCCCGGAGGGAATTTCCCCGGCGGATTCACTCGCCCGCCGGAGAGCTCTTTTCTCTCTGGTGTTCTCCGCCCCGCGAGGCGGCCGTAACTCTTCGTGAGGTACCCCTCTCGGCTTAGGTTTTCGGGACGAAGGGTTTCGCGAAGAAAAGGAGGCGAAAGGGGTCGTGGGCCCCCGGACCACATGGCGGCGCGACCAGGGCCCGGGCCGCGCCGCCCTAGGGTGTGGGCCCACCCCGGCTCCTCCCGGCTCCTCCTTCCGGCTTCCTTCGTCATCTTGAAAAATAGGATTTTTGGTATAATTTCCTTCCACAGGTTGATCTTCCGAAATATTGCGTTCGACGGTGCTTTTTCCAGTAGAATCCTCGGCTCCGGTGTTCGATCCTCCAATAATGATGAAACATGCAAAATAGATGAAATAACATAAGTATTGTGTCCCAATATGAAATATATCAATGAATAACAGCAAATTATGATATAAAATAGTGATGCAAATTGGACGTATCAAACACCAGAGATTCCGGCGCCAACGTGGAACCTGCACAACACAACCAAAGTACTTTGCCCCAACGAAACAGTGAGGTTGTCAATCTCACCGGCTTGCTGTAACAAAGGGTTAACCGTATTGTGTGGTAGATGATTGTTTGCAGAGAAAACAGGAAAACAAGTATTGCAGCAGATTTGTATTTCATTATTAAAGAATGGACCGGGGTCCACAGTTCACTAGAGGTGTCTCTCCCATAAGATAAAAGCATGTTGGGTGAACAAACTACAGTCGGGCAATTGACAAATAGAGAGGGCATAACAATGCACATACATGGCATGATAAGTATAGTGAGATTTAATTGGGCATTACGACAAAGTACATAGACCGCCATCCAAGTGCATCTATGCCTAAAAAGTCCACCTTCAGGTTATCGTCCGAACCCCTTCCAGTATTAAGTTGCAAAGCAACGAGACAATTGCATTAAGTATGGTGCGTAATGTAATCAACAACTACATCCTCGGACATAGCGCCAATGTTTTATCCCTAGTGGCAACAAGCACAACACAACCTTAGAACTTTCTCGTCACTGTCCCGGTGTCAATGCGAGGCATGAACCCACTATCGAGCATAAATACTCCCTCTTGGAGTTAAAAGCAAAAACTTGGCCAGAGCCTCTACTAGTAACGGAGAGCATGCAAGATCATAAACAACACATATGTAATAACTTGATAATTAACATAACATGGTATTCTCTATCCATCGGATCCCGACAAACACAACATAGAGTATTACGGATAGATGATCTTGATCATGTTAGGCAGCTCACAAGATCCAACAATGAAGCACAATGAGGAGAAGACAACCATCTAGCTACCGCTATGGACCCATAGTCTAGGGGTGAACTACTCACTCATCACTCCGGAGGCGACCATGGCGGTGTAGAGTCCTCCGAGGAGATGAATCCCCTCTCCCGGCAGGGTGCCGGAGGAGATCTCCGAGAATCCCCCGAGATGGGATCGGCGGCGGCGGCGTCTCGGTAAGGTTTTCCGTATCGTGGTTTTTCGCCTCGGGGGTTTCGCGACGGAGGCTTTAAGTAGGCGGAAGGGCGAGTCGGGGGCTGACGAGGGGCCCACACCACAGGGCGGCGCGGGCCCCCTTGGCCGCGCCGCCATGTGGTTTGGCCACCTCGTGGCCCCACTTCGTATGCTCTTCGGTCTTCTGGAAGGTTCGTGGCGAAATAGGCCCCTGGGTCTTTGTTTCGTCCAATTCCGAGAATATTTCGTTACTAGGATTTCTGAAACCAAAAACAGCAAAAAACAGGAACTAGCACTTCGGCATCTTGTTAATAGGTTAGTTCCAGAAAATGCACGAATATGACATAAAGTGTGCATAAAACATGTAGGTATCATCAATAATATGGCATAGAACATAAGAAATTATCGATACGTCGGAGACGTATCAAGAACCTAAAGATGCGCGAGATCAACCTGAAGCTGAAGAACTGCTCGACGAAGCCCGGGATGGTCGGAGATGACGGTGAGGTCGAGTTTTCCGGCGAACCCGAGTGAAAGGGAACGGTCGATTTCGCCCGATTGAGCACGCCATTTCTCGATTCCTTTTACCAGAACAATCCTCACACCCATGCGCTTCTGATGAACTACCTATTAGACCTTCGGGTGACCCCTACCGTCGGCGATGATCGGAAGCTGGGCGACTAGGGTTTCGGCCAGAGGGGAAAAATGTGACAGCGAGGGAGAAGAGGGCGACTAGGGTTCGTCCAGAGCCTTTATACGGCGCCTAGGCGCGTTCCTCGTCACGGTTTCGGTCGAGGAGATGGCGCCAGCGCGAGGAGAAAAGAAGCACGGCGTCGTGTTGTCCACCACGCGATGAAGACGATGAGGACGACGCCTCCAGATTTTTTTTAAACGAAGGGTTAAGTGGGCTGCTGGTGGGTTGTGTTGCTGGGCCGTGTGGGTGGTCTCATGCTGGGCCAGTGGTTGGGCTGCTGCGCTCTGGTGAGATCCAGGTAAGGTTCTCTCTTTTTTTCCTTTTGTTTATTTACTATTTTATATATTTTCTGTTTTCAATTTTCTAGTTTGAATTCAGTTTTGAATTCAATTCTGTTTGCAGATGTTTGTAAATATTTTATTAAGATCTGGTGTAATGCTTATTACACCACTATTTTATTTGAAACAATTATCTGGTATGAGATTGAGTTTATACATATGTGCTTATTCAAAATAGCAATTGGACATGAGTTTATATTTTAATTTTCTTTTTCTTATGAATCAATTCTGTTTGGAATGATTAATGTTGATATTTTCAACTCAAAGTAATTTCGAGAGGTTGAGTTAGGTCTTGGTTTCCATTTGGGATATGATTACTTGCATGTTATTTTATGTGCACAATTATGTGTTAATAAATTGGAGATTCTACTAGGGCTCCTTCAAATTTTAGTACTTTTATTATAGTTTGATAACACTTTAACTTATCTAGAGTATGTACTACTCTCATGAAGGTTGTGTCTTAATTATATAGATCAGTGGTTGGTATGAGTGTTTATTCACCACACATGGGTTTTAATTGTGAGCACTAGATGTTTCTTAGGTTTAATTAGTGAAGCATAGAATTTAGCTAATGAGCAATTCTAGGGTCCTAATTATATTCACCTAATGACACATGGGTTAGAACTTAATTGTGGTTTAGGTTTTAGTTGTGATCACCCAAGTGATACACAAACTAATATTGGGATATAGGTTAGGGTTTTACTTGTGATCATCAAATAATTCACAAGATAGTTTGAGATATGGGCATAGGTTCTATATGTGAGTTTCAACTCCATCTTACCTTGGCTAGGTTTGCTCTTCCTGCCAATTAACTTCTATTGCTATCCTCAGTTTATCATTAAAGTAATTAGGGTGGCTATGGTTCTTTTTATAGTTAACTTTGGTCATATGGATGTATGGTTTCTCACCAAATAAAGTATAGTGTTTAACTCTAAGGTTTTCTTAGGTTCTTTATTTTATGAAATATAGATATGGTAGGATTCTATTTGTGATCACCAAGTGGTTCACAATTAAAGGTTGGGATATAAGTCTAGGATTGCTTACTAGTGATCTCCTTATAATTTCATGTGGCTAATGATATCTGCTTATCCTATTAGGGTTTACTTATCCTCACATACTTCAAGAGCATGATCATGGTTAGACATGATCCACTTGTTCTTGATATCCTTACCTCAAGTTCTTAGGGTTTATGATCATCACTCAATTTATAATGATCAAGGTTTGGCTTCCTATAGTATATCTCTCCTGAGTTAAGTTTCTCACTTTTAAGATCAAGCATTGTCTTGATCAATCAAGGTATAGCACTTCTAATTTACCTTCTTGTATGGGTCTACTATGATGGTCTCTTTAGTTTATATCCCAGGAGAATGCCTGAGATATTATATTAGGGTTCTACTTATTCGATGATGATATTATCATCTGGTATATGGGTAGTTTTCTCCCTCAAACTCAAGTGTTGCCTCAACTAACTTGAGTGTAACACCATAATTGATCTCTCTTATATAAGAATGGATTATTCTAGGTTATGGTGTACTCCTAATACTCTAATTCAATGGTTGTCCTTTATTCTTAAATAGGTAAAGCTATGTTTTGTATGATTGGTCTCTCTCATTTTGGAAAGGACTTTAATACTAACTTAAGGTTAGGCTCCATAGGGATTGATGTGATCATCAATA
Organism: Lolium rigidum; assembly: GCF_022539505.1. Classification (NCBI taxonomy): domain Eukaryota; kingdom Viridiplantae; phylum Streptophyta; class Magnoliopsida; order Poales; family Poaceae; genus Lolium; species Lolium rigidum. The sequence continues at coordinate 220,326,961 of NC_061513.1, read as the reverse complement.
TCTATGTTTAACATAAATGGTTTCTCTCTCTAGGAATGTCTTGAATAATATCCTAGGATTCCTCTTAAAGATGATGATTTGAATGCTTGGATGTATATCCAAGGTTTAGCTCAAGGTTTATCAATGATCCTCTAATAAGTAACATAGAACTCTCACTTCTCTAGGTTTGATGTATATTAATATGTAGTAGAGAGGATTATATATTTCTAGAGTTTATCTCCTTGTCTTGCTTCCAAGAATGAAGTAAAATAAATACCATGAGATTCATGGTAGGATCATGGATTAGTTTAAGACATGGAGAAGATAAGTGGAGAATAGTTTCTTCAATTATTGTTACTTGATTTCTAATTAAATGGATGTTCACATGCTATGGCTAGGAATATCATGTTGTGATATTTAATAAGATCAGGTAGTTGATCATTGAGTAAAGTGTTGTTGTGTTGATTATTAGTTCCATTTGATCTAACCCCTTAGATCAAATTATCTCTACCCAAAACAAAGTTTTAACAAAGTCACATTGAGGTTTATAGCGCTTGACTTGATGAGCTACTTCAATTCCACCAAGGTCAAGTGAAACTTCAGTTACTGTGACTGTTTTACTTTAAATCGCGAAAATTCCCCAGATTTTCTATGCATGAATGCAATGCACACATCTGTTTCCTCTAATTTTGTAACCCCATTACCTGGGATATTAAATTTGTGGGCGTTGATGCTTTGTTGTCTTTAGTTCGAGTACTTTGCATCTTTGTGGCATGGTGGGATGAAGCGGCTCGGGCTAACTTTACATGACCGCGTTCATGAGACTTGCTCCACGTTCGACATGCAACTTGTATTGCATAAGTGGCTTTGCGGGTGTCTCGTCTCTCCCACCATAGTGAAGATTCAATTTACTCTTTCTATTGACAACACTAGTATCACCGTTGTGGTTCATGTTCGTAGGTAGATTGGATCTTACTCGAAAACCCTAAACCACGTAAAATATGCAAACCAAATTAGAGACGTCTAACTTGTTTTTGCAGGGTTTGGTGATGTGATATGGCCATGATGTGATGATGAATATGTATGAGATGATCATTATTGTATTGTGGCAACCGGCAGCAGCCTTATGGTTGTCTTTAAATTTCATGTTGAGTAGTATTTCAAAGTAGTTGTAATAGTTGCTACATGAGGTGAACAACCATGAAGACGGCGCCATGGACCTTGACGCTACGCCGACGATGATGGAGATCATGCCCGTTGATGATGGAGATCATGTCCGTGCTTTGGAGATGAAGATCGAAGGCGCAAAGACTAAAGGGCCATATCATATCACATATGAATTGCATGTGATGTTAATCATTTATGCATCTTATTTTGCTTAGAACGCGACGGTATCATTATAAGATGATCCCTCACATTAATATCAAGATAATAAAGTGTTCTCCCCTCGTATGCACCGTTGATATAGTTCGTTGTTTTCAAAGCATCTCGTGATGATCGGATGTGATAGACTCAACGATTACATACAACGGGTGTAAGCCATGTTTGCACACGCGGAATACTTGGGTTTGCTAGACGAGCTTAGCATGTACAGAAATGGCCTCGGGACACAGGAAACCGAAAGGTTGAACACGAGTCATATGGATGATATGATCAACATGTTGATGTTCACCATTGAAGCTACATCATCTCACGTGATGATCGGTTTTGGTGTAATGGATTTGGATCGTGTACCACTTAACAACTATGAGGGATGTAGTATTAAGTGGGAGTTCATTAGTAATTAGATTAAAACAAGAACTAATTATCATAAACATAGTCTGAGTAGTATTTTGAATTAATTTGTAGCATTGTCATTCATTTTCTACCAAGCGCTAGTCTTGTTATTGAGATAGAAATACTGTTAAAATCTGAAAAATAAAATTTACGGACTGGTACTGTATTGTTAAAGAATCAAGAAATGACTAAGTCCTATTGCAAACTTTTAGTAAACCTCAAATTGTTGATTCAAAGAATTATGGTTTCAATTAGTACCTAAAGTTATCTTGTCTCCGTGAAACTTGAAGTTCAAATCTGTTTGAAAAGTAAGGAGCTGAAAATTTAGTTTTCAGAAATAATCAAGGTATGAGATATATGTGATATCTAAGACCTTATTGCAAGATGATAGAATATAATTTAGTGAGGCTACATAAACTCATAAGTTTTATGGGAATGTACGAAGGTTGAAGACGCAAGGCGTCCCAATCCTCCAACTATTGGGGCACTAACGATATTCGCATATCCATGAAGTGATCGTCCTTAGTATGCACCGTTGCTAAAGACTCGTCGTTTCGAATACTAAGGTATAGATTCTACGTGTGCATACAATGGGTGCAAGCCTGATTTGCACATGCGAATACTGAGGTTAAACTTTACGAGCCTAGCATGTACAGACATGGTCTCGGAAAAGTCGTCATGATATGATGGATAAAATTATGAGTGAAATTGTTCATCATATTACAAAGTTACTAATAGTGAAATCTGAAACACTTGTCATATGATGATCAACTTCAAAGTAAGAACCTCAAGGTTATTGGTATTTGGCCAACAAACCTAGAAGTTATTGAAGGTGAAGTGTTTTCTGAAAATGAGGAAAGCTAAAAGAGAAACTACAAAAGATATTTTGGCAAAAAGAAAGAAAAGACTAGAAGGTCTAGCTCAGATGTATATAAATGATATACATGTTATGGATATATTCTTGTTTTGGTCACATAATAAAATTCTTGGGTATTCGTACCAGATTGGTTGGTATGAGATGTCATACAATACAACGCAATACAATAATATGATTGCCTAAGTGACTAATAAAGAATATGGTAATAATGCATGTCTGGAACATAATAAAGTGTTATCATGTTTGTCATTGGCATTCTACCTAGCCCTTAGAATTTATAATAAAGAACTTAATAATTGTTATTTTGCTCTGGTCAAATAAAAACAATGAGTTGTTCAAATTATGACATTACTCCATGTACGATGGATAAGTTATTATAAATCTTAAGGCTAGCCATAGTGCTAGTATCATAGCTAGTATCATGCATCCTAGCCCCACCAAAAATGCTGATGTGGCAGGTAATTATGGATGAGAGAGGAGATTAGAGTATCATAGGTAGATACTGTATCATAGCGCACATCACGAGAAAAGTTAGTATCAAATAAATCTTGTACACAAATTTATATTGGGATTCTACAAATCAATTAATATAGCAAAAGTATGATACTAGTCTATGATACTATGCATTATGGATCTAGTATCATAGAAAAGTATCATATACATGATACTACTATATGATACTACCCACTATGGGCAGCCTAATGGTGAAACACACAAACATAATACTGACGCTAAAATGCCATAAGGCAAATGATTTGAATTCCACTTATTTGTGGAACCGCCATTTAGGTCATGTTAGAAAGGAACGCATGAAGGAACTCCATGCAAATGAATTTTTGGAGTCATTTGATTTTTTAATCGTTTGACGCTTGCAAATCTTTTTTAAAGAGAATGACTAAAATACCGTTCATAGGCCAAGAGTTGAACGGGCAACTAACTTAGTGAAAACATACATGATGATATATGTGGTTCACTAGGCATAGTTGTGTGCGGGAGATTCTTCTACTTCATGAAAACTTCCAACATTAATTGAGTATATATATGTGGATATATTCGATAAGGAAGAAGTTTGAAACATTTGAATGGATTCAAATAGATTTCAGCATGAAGTGGAAATCATCGTAATAGAAAAGTCAAATATCTATGATTTGATCATTGGGAAAATATTTGAATTACGAGTTTTAGCAAACATCTAAGAGAATTATGAAATTGTTCTACAACTCACATTTCTAAGAGTATCATAGTGATGATATAGTATCCGAGAGATGTATCCAAACCTTGATGGGTAAATGATGAGATAAAAATAAAATGATGCCATTATATTTTTGTGGATTATGCTTAAGTGACTACCGCTTTTACACTAAATAGAGCATCATCATGATCCGTTGAAATGACACCATACAAGTTATGGCATGGGTATAAACCCTAATAGTCCTTTCTTTAAATTTTGGTCTAAGAGTGTACAACCAAAATCGGATGAATGTCTTTGTTGGTTATCCCAAAGTATTGATTGGGAATTCTTTCCACTATGGATACAAAGACAAAAGTGTTTGTCAATGTTTCTTATTTATTTCCAAGAAATTGTTTCTAGCAAAGTATTTGAGTGGGAGGACAATAAAACTTGATAAAGGTTTATGAACCTGAGCATAATGATCAGAGTAGCGCAGCATCGGAATTGGTTCCGGAAGCGGCCACGACAATCATGGCTCTCATGACTACAAAGTGTTTTAGCCATGGAGATCAAAGTACACATTCAACCTTGTAGGTATGGTTTACTTTGTGATCAAATAAATGATTTGTGGACAAAGGATTGATTTTGAACAATGATAAACCAACTACAAACAAAGAAGTTATGATGGGCCCTGACTCCATTAAAATGGCTATACGCCATGAAATCCAAGATAGATGAATATTTTTTGAAAGTAAATGGATCTATAAAATTGATGGACTTGGATGAAATATCCTTGAAGAAGCTCAACTTTACGACAAATTTCAAAGAGTTGACTACGATAAGATTAGATCTTCCGTAGCAATGCTTATAGTCTATGTGGATTATTCTAGTAATCACTACATATTTCTTTTATGAGATATGCTAGTAGGATGGAAAAATACATTACTTATCAGAAGTGTGTATTAAAGGTGTATACAAGATACAACCAAGAGTTTTGCTGGACCGTGGAATACTAGATAGGTATATAAACTTCAATTGGATGAAGTGAGTATCGCGGAGTTGGAATCTTCACCGGATGAAATAGTCAAAAAGTTTTTGATTTCATTAGAAACGATGAAGATGCTTGCATTTGCAAGAAGTTAAGTGGGAGCGCTGAGACATATTTATAATAATTTATGTAGATGACATATAGTTGGTTATAAATGATGTAATTATATACTTGATTAAAAGGTTTCATTGAGAATTAACTTTAATGAAAGGATATGGACTAAAACATATTTAGTGTCAAGATCTATGAAGATAGATTGAAACACATAATAAGTTTAAGTCAAAGTACATAGAATGGGTATTGAAGTAGTATGATGTCTACGGGTGCTTCTATTCTTGTAGACAGTGTTGGGCCTTGATACGTCTCCGACGTATCGATAATTTCTTATGTTCCATGCCACATTATTGATGATATCTACATGTTTTATGCATACTTTATGTCATTTTTATGCGTTTTCCGGAACTAACCTATTGACGAGATGCCGAAGGGCCAGTTGTTGTTTTCTGCTGTTTTTGGTTCCGAAAATCCTAGTAAGGAAATATTCTCGGAATCGGACGAAATCAACGCCCAACATCCTATTTTTCCACGAAGCTTCCGGAACACCCGAGAGCCGCCGGAGGAGGGCCTCGTGGGACCCAGACGACAGGGTGGCGCGGCCCAGGCCTTGGCCGCGCCCCCCTAGTGTGTCGTCGCCTCGTCGACCCTCCGACTCCGCCTCTTCGCCTATTTAGTCGTCCCTGACCTAAAACCTCGACCACGTTCGACGAAACTAGAGAAAACCTTCCAGAGCCGCCGCCATCGCGAAGCCAAGATCTGGGGGACAGGAGTCTCTGTTCCGGCACGCCGCCGGGACGGGGAAGTGCCCCCGGAAGGCTCCTCCATCGACACCACCGCCATCTTCATCAACGCTGCTGTCTCCCATGAGGAGGGAGTAGTTCTCCATCGAGGCTCGGGGCTGTACCGGTAGCTATGTTGTTAATCTCTCTCCTATGTGCTTCAATACAATAATCTCATGAGCTGCCTTACATGATTGAGATTCATATGATGATTCTTGTAATCTAGATGTCATTATGCTAGTCAAGTGGATTTTACTTATGTGATCTCCGGAGACTCCTTGTCCCACGTGTGTAAAGGTGACGAGTGTGTGCACCGTGTGGGTCTCTTAGGCTATATTTTACGTAATACTTATTCATCGTTATGAATGGCATAGTGAAGTGCTTATTTATATCTCTTTATGATTGCAATGTGTTTTGTATCACAATTTATTCGTGTGCTACTCTAGTGATGTTATTAAAGTAGTTTATTCCTCCTGCACGGTGTAATGGTGACGGTGTGTGCATCGTGTAGTACTTGGCGTAGGCTATGATTGTGATCTCTTGTAGATTATGAAGTTAACTATTGCTATGATAGTATTGATGTGATCTATTCCTCCTTTCGTAGTGTGAAGGTGACGAGTAGTGCATGCTATGTTAGTACTTGGTTTGGTTATGTTGATCTGTTATGCACTTGTAAGGTTATTTAAATATGAACATTGAATATTGTGGAGCTTGTTAACTCCGGCATTGAGGGTTCGTGTAATCCTACACGGTTAGTGGTGCTCATCATCCAACAAGAGGGTGTAGAGTCTAGCATCTATCTATTTATTCTGTTATGTGATCAATGTTGAGAGTGTCCACTAGTGAAAGTATGATCCCTAGGCCTTGTTCCTAAATATCGCTATCGCTGCTTGTTTATCGTTTTTATCGCATCTTTACTTCCTGCAATATTACTACCATCAACTGCACGCCAGCAAGCACTTTTCTGGCGCCGTTACTACTGCTCACATTCATTCATACCACTTGTATTTCACTATCTCTTCGCCGAACTAGTGCACCTATTAGGTGTGTTGGGGACACAAGAGACTTCTTGCTTTGTGGTTGCAGGGTTGCATGAGAGGGATATCTTTGACCCATTCCTCCCTGAGTTCGATAAACCTTGGGTGATCCACTTAAGGGAAACTTGCTGCTGTTCTACAAACCTCTGCTCTTGGAGGCCCAACACTGTCTACAAGAATAGAAGCACCCGTAGACATCAGGCCTCCAAGAGCAGAGGTTTGTAGAACAGCAGCAAGTTTCCCTTAAGTGGATCACCCAAGGTTTATCGAACTCAGGGAGGAAGAGGTCAAAGATATCCCTCTCAAGCAACCCTGCGATCACAATACAAGAAGTCTCTTGTGTCCCCAACACACCTAATACACTTGTCAGATGTATAGGTGCACTAGTTCGGCGAAGAGATAGTGAAATACAAGTAGTATGGATGTATATGAGTGGTAAGAGAAATCTGAATAAAATATGGCAGCGAGTAAACATGCAACAGAACAGTAAATAAACGGAGATTCGATGTTTGGAAACAGGGCCTAGGGATCATACTTTCACTAGTGGACACTCTCAACATTGATCACATAATAGAACCACTCTACACTCTCTTGTTGGATGATAAACACCACTAATTGTGTAGGGCTACAAGAGCACCTCAATGCAGGAGTTAACAAGCTCCACAACATTCGATGTTCATATTTAAATTACCTTAGAGTGCATGACAGATCATTGCAATTACACCAAGTACTAACATAGCATGCACACTGTCACCGTCACACTATGAAGGAGGAATAGATCACATCAATACTATCATAGCAATAATTAACTTCATAATCTACAAGAGATTACAATCATAACCTACGCCAAGTACTACACGATGCACACACTGTCAACATTACACCGTGGAGGAGAAATAGAGTACTTTAATAACATCACTAGAGTAACACATAGATGAATAGTGATACAAAACTCATATGAATCTCAATCATGTAAGGCAGCTCATGAGATCATTGTATTGAAGTACATAGGAGAGAGATTAACCACATAGCTACCAAGTACAGCCCTTAGCCTCGATGGAGAACTACTCCCTCCTCATGGGAGACAGCAGCGTTGATGAAGATGGCGGTGGTGTCGATGGAGAGGCCTTCCGGGGCACTTCCCCGTCCCGGCGGCGTGCCGAACGAGACTCATGTCCCCCAGATCTTGGCTTCGCGATGGCGGCGGCTCTGGAAGGTTTCTCGTACCGTGGCTTTTCCGCATCGAGGTTTTAGGTCAGGGACCTTTAAATAGGCGAAGAGGCGGAGTCGGAGGGCTGACGAGGCGACGACAAAGTAGGGGGGCGCGGCCCACCCCCTGGCCGCGCCAGCCTATCATCTGGGGTCCACAGGGCCACCTCTGGTGGCTCTCGGGTGTTCTGGAAGCTTCATGGAAAAATAGGATGTTGGGCGTTGATTTCGTCCGATTCCGAGAATATTTCCTTACTAGGATTTCTGAAACCAAAAACAGCAGAAAACAAAGAATCGGCCCTTTCAAGCATCTCGTCAATAGGTTAGTTCCGGAAAACGGATAATAATGACATATAATGTGTATAAAACATGTGTGTATCATCATAAAACTAGCATGGAACATAAGAAATTATAGATACGTTTGGGACGTATCAAGCATCCCCAAGCTTAGTTCCTACTCGCCCTCGAGTAGGTAAACGATAACAAAGATAATTTCTGAAGTGACATGCTATCATAATCTTGATCATACTATTGTAAAGCATATGAGATGAATGCAGCGATTCAAAGCAATGGTAAAGATAATGACTAAACAATTGAACCATATAACAAAGACTTTTCATGAATAATACTTTCAAGACAAGCATCAATAAGACTTGCATAAGAGTTACTCATAAAGCAATAAATTCTTAGTAAAAGCATTGAAGCAACACAAAGGATGATTAAGTTTCAGCAATTTCTTTCAACTTGTAACATGTATATCTCATGGATAGTTGTCAACATAAAGCAATATAACAAGTGCAATAAGTAAACATGTAAGAATCAATGCACACAGTTGATACAAGTGTTTGCTTCTAAGATGGAAAGAAATAGGCAAAATGACTCAACAATAAAGTAAAAGATAGGCCCTTCGCAGAGGGAAGCATGGATTACTATTTTTGTGCTAGAGCTTTTAATTTTGAAAACAAGAAACAATTTTGTCAACGGTAGTAATAAATCATATGTGTTATGCATAATACATCTTATAAGTTGCAAGCCTCATGCATAGATTACCAATAGTGCTCGCATCTTGTCCTAATTAGCTTGGATTAACATCGATTATCATTGCATAGCATATGTTTCAACCAAGTGTCACAAAGGGGTACCTCTATGCCGCCTGTACAAAGGTCTAAGGAGAAAGCTCGCATTGGATTTCTCGCTTTTGATTATTCTCAACTTAGACATCCATACCGGGACAACATAGACAACAGATAATGGGCTCCTCTTTAATGCATAAGCATTCAATAACAGTTAATATTCTCATAAGAGATTGAGGATTAATTGTCCACACTGAAACTTCCACCATGAATCATGGCTTTAGTTAGCGGCCCAATGTTCTTCTCTAACAGTATGCATACTCAAACCATATGATCATGAAAATCGCTCTTACTTCAGACAAGACGAACATGCATAGAAACTCACATGATATTCAACAAAGGTAAAAGTTGATGGCGTACCCAAAAACATGGTTACCGCTCAACAAGCAACTTATTAAGAAATAAGACACATAAGTACATATTCTTCACCACAATAGTTTTTAAGCTATTTGTCCCATGAGCTATACATTAAAAAGACAAAGGATGGAAATTTTAAAGGTAGCACTCAAGTAATTTACTTTGGAATGGCGGAGAAATACCATGTGGTAGGTAGGTATGGTGGACACAAATGGCATGGTTATTGGCTCAAGGATTTGGATGCACGAGAAGAATTCCTCTCAATACAAGGCTAGGCTAGCAAGGTTGTTTGAAGCAAACTCAAGTATAAAAGGTGCAGCAAAGCTCACATATGAACATATTGTAACTATTATAAGACTTAAATTTTCTCCTTGTTGTTCAAACACCTCAACCAGAAAATATCTAGACTCTAGAGATCAATCATGCAAACCAAATTTTAACAAGCTCTATGTCGTTGCCTAATCGACGGTACCTCGGAGGAGGGATCCTCACGAGGGGGAGAAGAAGTAGGGGCCAT
>NC_061513.1:220287548-220316921 GCF_022539505.1 Lolium rigidum | reverse complement strand
CCTATGAAGTATACCCACAACACTCTATGTAGTTATTCATTAATGGGTACAAGGTACATGATGCAAGAGCTTAAACATGATCTATATGAGCACAACAATTGCCAAGTATCAAATTATTCAAGACATTATACCATTTACCACATGCGGCAATTTCCGTTTTCAACCATATAACAATTAACAAAGCAGTTTCAACCTTCGCCATGAACATTAAAAGCTAAGAACACGTGTGTTCATATGAACCAGCGGAGCGTGTCTCTCTCCCACACAAGCATTTATTCAGAGAATGAAAATAACAAAACAAAAATAAAAGCACACAGACGCTCCAAGTAAAGTACATAAGATGTGACCGAATAAAAATATAGTTTCAAGAGAAGAAACCTGATAATTTGTCGATGAAGAAGGGGATGCCTTGGGCATCCCCAAGCTTAGATGCTTGAGTCTTCTTGAAATATGCAGGGATGAACCACGGGGACATCCCCAAGCTTAGACTTTTCACTCTTCTCGATCATAGTATATCATCCTTCTCTCTTGACCCTTGAAAACTTCCTCCACACCAAACTCGAAACAAACTCATTAGAGGGTTAGTGCATAATCAAAAATTCACATGTTCAGAGGTGACACAATCATTCTTAACACTTCTGGATATTTCTCAAAGCTACTGGAAGTTAATGGAATAAAGTAATCCATCCAACACAGCAAAAGAGGCAATGCAAAATAAAAGGCAGAATCTTTCAAAATAGAACAGTCCGTAAAGACGAATTTTAAAGAGGCACCAGACTTGCTCAGATGAAAATGCCCAAATTGAATGAAAGTTGCGTACATATCTGAGGATCACGCACGTAAATTGGCAGATTTTTCTGAGTTACCTACAGAGAATCATACCCAAATTCGTGACAGCAAGAAATCTGTTTCTGCGCAGTAATCCAAATCTAGTATTGACTTTACTATCAAAGACTTTACTTGGCACAACAATGCAATACAATAAAGATAAGGAGAGGTTGCTACAGTAGTAACAACTTCCAAGACTCAAATATAAAACAAAATTGATGTAGTAAAATAAACATGGGTTATCTCCCAAGAAGTACTTTCTTTATAGCCATTAAGATGGGCTCATCAGTTTTAATGATGCACTCGCAAGAAATAGTAGTTGAAGCAAAAGAGAGAATCAAGAAGAAAATTCAAAACAAATTTAAGCCTAACATGCTTCCTATGCATAGGAAGCTTGTAAATAAACAAATTCATGAAGCATAATGCAACAAGCATAGAAAGATAAAACAAGTGCAGCTTCAAGATTTTCAGCGAGAAGAGAGGTGTTTTAGTAACATGAAAATTTCTACAACCATATTTTCCTCTCTCATAATAATATCCAGTAGCATCATGAGCAAACTCAACAATATAACTATCACATAAAGCATTCTTATCATGAGTCTCATGCATAAAATTATTACGCTCCACATAAGCATAGTCATTCTTATTAATTGTAGTGGGAGCAAATTCAACAAAGTAGCTATCATCAAATATAGGATGCATATTGTAATCATAATTAAATTTATCCTCCATAGTAGGCGGCACCAAAAGACCACTATCATTATAATCATCATATATGGGAGGCATATCATAATCAACATAAACTTTATCCTCAATACCCGGAGGGCCTAAAGAGATCATTTTCATCAAAACCGACCTCCCCAAGCTTAGAATTTTCTATATCATTAGCAACAATGGTGTTCAAAGCGTTCATACTAATATCATTGCTACTAGCATGCAAATAAGGTTCCATAGGTTTTTTAATTTTCGCATTAAACCATTCATGTCTTGACTCAGGAAATAGTACAAAAGCTCACAGATGTTTTCCATTATGCCTTACTAGTGTTTAACAAGAAACAAAAAGATGCAATTGCAGGATCTAAAGGAAATAGCTTCGAGCACTTACAACGGCAACAGAAAATAACATAGTTACCCGGGACCGGAGTATGAGTGCCTTTTACCTTTCCTCCCCGGCAACGGCGCCAGAAAAGTGCTTGATGTCTACGGGTGCTTCTATTCTTGTAGACAGTGTTGGGCCTCCAAGAGCAGAGGTTTGTAGAACAGCAGCAAGTTTCCCTTAAGTGGATCACCCAAGGTTTATAGAACTCAGGGAGGAAGAGGTCAAATATATCCCTCTCAAGCAACCCTGCGATCACAATACAAGAAGTCTCTTGTGTCCCCAACACACCTAATACACTTGTCAGATGTATAGGTGCATTAGTTCGGCGAAGAGATAGTGAAATACAAGTAGTATGGATGTATATGGGTGGTAATAGCAATCTGAATAAAATATAGCAGCGAGTAAACATGCAACAGAACAGTAAATAAACGGAGATTCGATATTTGGAAACAAGGCCTAGGGATCATACTTTCACTAGTGGACACTCTCAACATTGATCACATAATAAAACCACTCTACACTCTCTTGTTGGATGATGAACACCACTAATTGTGTAGGGCTACAAGAGCACCTCAATGCCGGAGTTAACAAGCTCCACAACATTCAATGTTCATATTTAAATAACCTTAGAGTGCATGACAGATCATTGCAATTACACCAAGTACTAACATAGCATGCACACTGTCACCGTCACACTATGAAGGAGGAATAGATCACATCAATACTATCATAGCAATAATTAACTTCATAATCTACAAGAGATTACAATCATAACCTACGCCAAGTACTACACGATGCACACACTGTCACCATTACATCGTGGAGGAGGAATAGAATACTTTAATAACATCACTAGAGTAACACATAGATGAATAGTGATACAAAACTCATATGAATCTCAATCATGTAAGGCAGCTCATGAGATCATTGTATTGAAGTACATAGGAGAGAGATTAACCACATAGCTACCGGTACAACCCTTAGCCTCGATGGAGAACTACTCCTTCCTCATGGGAGACAGCAGCGTTGATGAAGATGGCAGTGGTGTCGATGGAGAGGCCTTCCGGGGGCACTTCCCCGTCCCGGCGGCGTGCCGGAACAGAGACTCTGTCCCCCGGATCTTGGCTTCGCGATGGCGGCGGCTGCGGAAGGTTTCTCGTACCGTGGCTTTTCCGTATCGAGGTTTTAGGTCAGGGACCTTTAAATAGGCGAAGAGGCGGAGTCGGAGGGCTGACGAGGCGACGACAGAGTAGGGGGCGCGGCCCACCCCCTGGCCGCACCAACCTATCATCTGGGGCCCACAGGCCCCCCCTCTGGTGGCTCTCGGGTGTTCTGGAAGCTTCGTGGAAAAATAGGATGCTGGGCGTTGATTTCGTCCGATTCCGAGAATATTTCCTTACTAGGATTTCTGAAACCAAAAACAACAGAAAATAGCAACTGGCCCTTCGGCATCTCGTCAATAGGTTAGTTCCGGAAAACGCATAATAATGACATATAATGTGTATAAAACATGTGTGTATCATCATAAAAGTAGCATGGAACATAAGAAATTATAGATACGTTTGAGACGTATCATAGTTCAATATAGAAATATTAAGAAAAAGTTCTTGTCATGTGAAGGTTTAACAGACTTGAGTGTATCTGACACTCAATGAGTAAAAACACATGAGTGATTATAGATCACAAATAATATGTACAAAACCAGATGTCCTATGCTCTAAAAAGTTAGGAGCATATACCAGAATGATTCATGTGATGATCATTGGACAAACAGTAAGAATATCCATTTGTGCTTTAGAAGAACCAAGGATACATATATATTTCTATATGGGGTAATGACAAACAAAACGCTGTAAGGTGTTGCACCGATATTTGTTTGGTCACATATAAAAATGAAATTCAAATCTCAATTAGGCTAAGTGTTGTTTAAAAGGTAGCACAATGCTAGATTTAGAAGAGTTCTAAATATTGTGACGGATTCTACAAACGAATGCATAGTATGTCATTGTTTTGACAATGACTGAGGATGTTTAAGTTGAGGAGTTCTTTGAGAACTTGGTGTAGTTCCGACAGTGTTAGAATTTTGAAGCTATATTGTGTATGACAATATTGGTGACATATTTCAGACTGCGGAATTAAGGTTCCACCAGAAGACCAAACATATTTTTAATGCCAACTCATTTGGAAAATGAGTAATGCGTAAAGACGCAAATGAATTGCAAAATACATACGTTTCTAAGCGTGTCAGATCCGTTGACTAAAACCTCTCCAGTGAGCAAAACATGATAAAGCACCGGAAGGCCAAGGTGTTATATCTTTACAAATATAAACTAGATTATTGACTCTAGTGCAAGTGGGAGACTGTTGGAGATATGCCCAAGAGGCAATAATAAATTGTTATTATAATATATCTTTGTGTTTATGATAATGTTTACATACCATGCTATAATTGTATTAACCGAAACATTGATACATGTGTGTTATGTAAACAACAAGGAGTCCCTAGTAAGCCTCTTGTATAACTAGCTTGTTGATTAATAGATGATCATAGTTTCATGATCATGAACATTGGATGTTACTAATAACAAGGTTATGTCATTATGTGAATGATGTAATGGACACACCCAAATAAGCGTAGCATAAGATCACGTCATTAAGCTATTTTCTATAAGCTTTCGATACATAGTTACCTAGTCCTTTCGACCATGAGATCATGTAAATCACTTATATCGGAAGGGTACTTTGATTACATCAAACGCCACTGCGTAAATGGGTGGTTATAAAGGTGGGATTAAGTATCCGGAAAGTATGAGTTGAGGCATATGGATCAACAGTGGGATTTGTCCATCCCGATGACGGATAGATATACTCTGGCCCTCTCGGTGGAATGTCGTCTAATTAGCTTGCAAGCATATGAATGGTTCATAAGAGACCACATACCACGGTACGAGTAAAGAGTACTTGTCGGGAGACGAGGTTGAACAAGGTATAGAGATACCGATGATCAAACCTCGGACAAGTAAAATATCGCGTGACAAAGGGAATCGGTATCGTATGTAAATGGTTCGATCGATCACTAAAGTCATCGTTGAATATGTGGGAGCCATTATGGATCTCCGGATCCCGCTATTGGTTATTGGTCGAGAGAGGTCTCAACCATGTCCGCATAGTTCGCGAGCCGTAGGGTGACACACTTAAGGTTTGATGTCGTTTAAGTAGATATGGAATATGGAATGGAGTTCGAAGTTTTGTTCGGAGTCTCGGATGGGATCCAGGACATCACGAGGAGGTCCGGAATGGTCCGGAGAATAAGATTCATATATAGGAAGTCATATTCCAAGTTTGGAAATGATCTGGTGCATTTATGGCAGGTTCTAGAAGGTTCTAGAAAAGTCCGGAAGAAACCACCTCCACCTTGCAATGGCCGGCCAAACCCTAAGGGGAGGAGTCCCAGGTGGGCTCCACCATAGGTGGCCGGCCAACCCCCCAAGGAAGGGGTGGGAGTCCCACCTTGAGTGGGATTCCCCCCTTGGGTAGGTTTTGTCCCTTTGGTAGGTTTTGGTTTCGGGTCTTATTCGAAGACTTGGATACCAACACTTGGGGCTTCCACCTATATAATTAGGGCCAAGGGGAGGGGGCCGGCCACCCTTAAGCCATGAGTTGGCCGCACCACCCCCCTCTCCCCAAACCCTAGCCTCTCCTCCTCCACTACCTCTCCCGCGTACGCTTAGGCGAAGCCCTGCCGGAGATCTCCACCACCACTGTCTCCACGCCGTCGTGCTGCCGGGATTCAAGGAGGATCTACTACTTCCGCTGCCCGTTGGAACGGGGAGAAGGACGTCGTCTTCATCAACACCGTACGTGTGACCGAGTATGGAGGTGTTGCCCGATTGTGGCACCGTCAAGATCTTCTACGTGCTTTTGAAAGCGGCAAGTGATCATCTTCTGCAACAATGAGATCTAATCTCGTAGGCTTTGGAAATCTTCAAGGGTTAGTCTCGTGATCTCCTCGTTGCTACCATCTTCTAGATTGCATCTTGGCTTGGTTTTCGTTCTTGCGGCAGGAAATTTTTTGTTTTCTATGCTACAAATCCCATCAGATATTTCTCCTGATTTTTGGTCGGAGGGTTGATATTTCGGTTGTTTTTCAATGAAATTTTAATAAAATTCAGTCTAGCGGTCGATATTTTCATCCTATAGTCTTGTAGAAATGTGCTATAGTCTTGTAGAACTGTGCATTAGCTCAAATTTTTCATTTTTATTGATTAAAATGTTGTTCAATGCTCCAATATTATTTTTGTGCAACATAATCTAGAAATTTAGTGCAAAAAATTAGGATTTATCAAAAAATAAGCCGATAAATGGCTGACCCATAAAATCGATTAATCAACTGATAAGCGACTAATCTCTATTTTGAGGTCAACCAAGATGTTAACGATTAAAGATTTTCTTGAGAAATGGGTAGTTTACACGTTTGTGGTATACTTTACTGGTACATCTTTTTTTTTTAGAATTTTTTACAAAAATATTTTTTTCTTCATTTTTTTATAAAAAGGGATTCCCGTGTGCACCAAATCTCCCTTGTAAGAATCTGTCAATTAGACTTTGCACCTAGTATAAATGAGGAAAAAATCCATTTGTATCTAAAGCACGATAATGTGCACCTGGTATACATGTGCAATGAATGATACTACCTTACCTTACCTCCGTTCCTAGATATAAGGTATATAGTTTTTTGAATAAATTCTTCAAAATATAAGGTATATTGCATTGGAAAACCCGTGTGAACATTTTTTTAGGGATTTGCATGTATTAGTTATCGTAGATTTCGTACAAAGTCGCTGATGGAACGGAGGGAGTATTCGTTTGTGGTAGAAAAGAAAATGTGTGCGATTTTTACTACTCCCTCCAACACAAAATAAGCGTCGTGGTTTTATTTCAAATTCGTAGACATAGAAGATCTTTAGAGCACTAGAAAAAATGTCATAAACAAAATCCTCACATGGCCAACAATATCCTTGAACAGTGGATGGATAGACTTCAATACTTATTTCACTTTAAAGGTATGTTTGAGTGCGTCTTAGAAGAGCTCACCGACTTATCTTTTCCATGTAGAATTTTCATTGGCATAGCATCCAAACCTAATTTCACATTTGCCCTTTGTTAAATTAAGATTCCGTGTGTGAATAAGTTTTAACCCTATCAAAAACACATGTCTACGACAGCTCAACGAACCAGATCGAACTACACTAACCCAGCCACAGAAACACGAGCATTATGAGCCACGAAATCAAACAACGCAATCCCGTACCAGAACACCTCAGCCTAACATCTTCTGCATTGCATTTGCCTATCCAAAATCTTACAAAAATATGCCTACTTGTACTGCACCCAAATGTCAAATTAATTCCTTTTTGACTTCCGACACAACACCGGCGTCTGTTTGGCTTTTCACGTTGTACAACACCTGTTGAATTACAATGGCGTTACCACGATGAGTTGATGTTCAAACAGGTTCATTTCTTCTCACAGTGGAATTCAGGAGAGCTCTTACCTTATCAATGATACCGTAATCCACTGCCTCACTAGGGCTGAAGTATTTAGGTCGCCTAATGTCCTGAGCGATCTCTTCCATTGGTTTACCAATATGTCTCGACAGCAGCTTAACCTGGATGGCACAAAGAAGAGTAAGACAATTCATTGTACCAATGACCTTGAAAAAATTATATTTCCCTTCAGCTTTTTCTCTTCCTGGACAATTAGTGTGATCTAGGTATTGTGGTTGAGAACAATGCAAACATACATCTAAAGTCACAAGGTTTGGCCGTCTTTTCAGTACAAGTAAGACCATATGAGGCGGAACCAAACTTGATTGAGAGCTAGTATATTTTCACCAACATCAGGTCCAAAAAAAATCCATTATCCATAGAAAATTTTGGTTTCTGGTAATTTGCACATAACCATGTTTTGGAACTGGATCATTTGTTGAATAACTAAAAATTAACATGTCATTATCATTTTCCTGGACTGAAAAAAAGCAGGAAAATATAACCATGAATTATGATACTTCTAAGCCCCTGTATGGAACCATGAATTATGATACTTCTAAGCCCCTGTATGGCAATGTGCTTAATTTTTCAGGATCCAGGGTCCTCGAGGTGAATAGTGATTCCCTATGGCAGCAACCGTCATATCTCCCCAAAGCCAGGAGCCAATATTTCCATAGAATATGACCACCATAGTTTTTTTTAATGCAGTAATGTTGCTAATGGAAGATTAACAATATTTATTTTGTTTCCTTGAGAACTCATTCAAGCCAGGAACTATGAACTAGATTGCTACAAGGAATACTACTGAAGGAGCTAGTGTATTCTTCAATGTGCAGTGACCATGTGGTAGAGCTAGAAAATTGAAGGAAGCAGCTTCAACCTTCCAGCCATGATTCCCATGAAGACTTATTGATAGTATTCCTCTGTCCATAAAAAGATGTCGCAAATTTCTCTACCTGACACATTTTAGTGATAGATACGGAGTACATCTGAATTTAGATAAATCTCAGACATCTTTTTATGGACGGAGGGAGTACTAGAAAATGTGTTGTAAATGTTTTTTTTTGTCCTGCCACGCTCTTGATTACCAAATACCAACGAAAGGAAGGAAATAGGAGTTGAGGATTGCACAAGTTGACATGAGCCCATAGTAACTAGAACAATACTATTGACCGCTAAAGATGAACATCTTAAATAATGCTGAATTAGTTTAAATTCAATCTGAGGTTATAAGATCTTTCTTCTTCCTGTAAGGAGCAGAAAGTACCATTTCTATCTTCACATTTCTTATTTCCTTTCTTGCTATGTCAACATCTGTCGCCTGACCTTGAAATCGACCAATTGGCTGCACATTGCAGGTCAGAAGAGTAAGACATCTAGCCTCATATATTTATAAACAAGAGTAAAGGATCTTGTACACAGCTAAGTGTGTGCACAAAAGAAGTATTGGTGTGTTTATTTGGTGCCGAAGTGATATCCATACCCTGTGTTCATGTATGCATATATATCATACAGGAAGAATATAATAAGCCAATTCTGCTATCATCATCTAAATACTGGTGCACAGTATGACCATGTAAGATAGAAATGAATATGTTATCTCAATCAACAAAAGGAAAGGAAATAACCTGCTTCATCATTATCGTCGATGATGGAAGTGCAGCACGGTTACCTTTAGCACCAGCAGCCAATAGTAAAGCAGCTTCTCCCCATGCATTGCCAATACAAAGTGTGAAAATTGGGACTTTGACATACCTGCATTTGGTAAAGATATAAGATAGCATTTCAGAAGTATTGCTGGAATTGCTAGGACACATGCATATCTTTAGACATGATTAAGAACTTTGAATGGACTTTTGGATGCGAAAGCAAGGCATTAATTTAACAATTGCCCCTAAAAAACCTTCTAAAAAAACAGCCTTTTAGAAACATTTCCCATATAAGATAGTGGTCAAAATGCGTATTGGAGGCTGTTGTGTACCCAAATAGTTATGTACTTGTGATGTAGAGGAGTGTTAGGATGGCTTCTGCATGCATAGATCATAACGATGGCTGACCATGTATGCACGGTCTGTCCGAATAATTACCCTGCACTCACAGAATCAGGCAGACTGGGAGAAGTGTGCCAGCAGAACATGGAAGTGACGAAGAGAAGGGTAACGCATGTGGGAAACAATTACAGCGGTCTCTAACACCATGTTTTAACACTCCAACAGAATTTTCATCATGAATAGTAAAGGACATAGGTGAGATCAGCCGACACAGACGCAGTTATGGCTCCTCCACTGGCTGAAGAAAAGGGCACAAGTTGAGGGAAATATGTTATTGTTGTTTGATGAAGGTTTGCGTGCGAAAAATCTGCATGTCTTCGCATCTTATATCATTCACCCATGATACATTATAGAAATAGTCCATCTGAGTAAAGGTTAGAAAGGCAAAAAAGCGAAGTGCTCTAGGCTTCTTATACAATAGCAGCAAACGGATAGTACACCAAACTTTTCGCCAGTAGACTCGTTGTCTTTGTGATTATCAATAATTCTTTTCTTTTGCGAAAAGATTATCAATAATTCTATGTAATATAAAGAGCGGTGATTTCAAATTTTACCTACCAAGATTCAATGAATGAGGTCTGTTAGTACTTAGGTCTTCAGCTTGTCAACAACAGCACATGCACATTTCATATGAAGAAAGGACTCGCTACTAGTATAGAAGTCACAATTGATTATTAGAAAAGCATAAAGCAACAACTAAAGGGAAGTAATCTAGAGGAAATAGGAACAGAGAACATATCATGCGGAAAAGAGGGGTGTGGGGAGGCACTTAGGCAGGAATTGACCTCATAGCATCATATACTGCAAAAGCTTCCGTCTCATAGCCCAATTTCTCGCCATTCTAAGCAAGGAGATAAATATATCAGGACAATCTATAGATCGAAAATAAAAGTAGAACAAAAAAATTCTGAAAGAACATTAGAGAATATAATTGATATAAACAAATGTGCTACAATAAAACAAAGAAAAACTTGACAAATGGTAGGTGAAAGGTACAAGAAAATTCTCATTTTCTAGCTCATTATAACTTCGAATTCTGGCCTCTATATCTGATAATTTTCAACAAAATATGCATAACAGCCTGGTATCTGAATCATCCAACGGCTAGTAAAAGAAGTTGAACAGAATGTACTATGCTAACTGGGTATCGAAGGCCTACATACTCCACAAGCTACCCTAAACTGAGCCTCATTTCAGAGCCAAGACTACAGTGAGGTTTTGTAGATACGCTCATGCATCCATACTGTTTATGCAGCAACAACCATACATGGCCACACGTGGAGCAGAAGCACCGACCTTGGTGGTGCCGGTGGAGTTTATATACATGTAGATTGGCTTCTCCGCGTCCTCGTACTGAAGGTAGAGGAACTCGGCGAGCATGAGCTCGGTGACGGACGGCACGAGGCACATCCCGAGGTAGACGATCCTGTTCTTGTAGAGGAAGGAGGCCAGGTCCGGCGGCGGCTGCTCAAATGCGGTTCCCCTGAGGAATGGGATAACCTGCCAAGAAAGACGACGATATTGAATTTACATGGCTGAACGAACGAACTATTCTGCGGACTAAGCCAGAGTGCATCGATCCAAGTGGAGGAACTGTACCATGGTGACGACGTCTCTTGCGCCGCGGCCGCCGGCGGGGTCCGGGTGGGGCGCCAGGAACCGCTGCTTAGGAGTGGCGACGACGGAGGGGGCGGAGGCGCGCGGGCGGGCGGCGAGGCGGAGGCGGGAGGCGGGCGAGGAGGGGATGGCGGTGGGAGGGGAGAAGAGGGCGCGGGCGTCGAGGGCGGCGACGCGGGGAGGGGACAGGGCGGCGGCCGCCTCCATGTTGGGGGGAGCGAGCTGAGCTGAGCTGAGCTGAGGAGGAGCGGAGTAGGCACGGTCCGAAGAGCGGATAAGCCCCGGCGGTCGGGGCTTTGCTTTGGCTCCGGTCGCGTCGGTCCACGGCTATGCACTATACTGGGTTTTCTGGCCGTCCGATGTCTCTCAACGTTTTTTTTTTCGAAACACATTACAATTACAATTAAGAGAGATTGTGTTGAAGATCTGATCTGGTTGATTTTGAGTTTGACGAAGTCACCACATGCGTCTCGCTGTTGACGAAAACGTCGCCTCCCACTAAAATATATTCCGTCTTTACGAGAAATCAATGTATCAAATCCGGAATTGTCTCTCAACGTTGTTCGTGAGTGATTGTGCATCTATGCTAATCAAAACAACACAGACGGCTGCTAACCAAAATCTAGTTCGTGGCCTGCTTCTCAAAGCTCATAGATTTACCGTGTCGTATGCATGTCAGTCCACATTCTTTGAAGCTTCCAAATTCTCAAAATGAAAATGAAAACATCAGTGACCCTATGTCTGGTGAAATGGCAATTGCATCCAATAGAGAATGTGTCACCGTCATTTTTCATGTTGGAAGATTTTGGTCACAAAGAAGAGAAAGGGATGAGATATCAGGATATCCATACTTTCAACATGGCCATGTTGTTGGAGATATGCCCAAGAGGCAATAATAAAATAGTTATTGTTATATCTTGGTGTTCATGATAAATGTTTGCATACCATGATATAATTGTATTAACCGGAACAATGAAACATGTGTGTTATGTAAATAACAAGGAGTCCCTAGTAAGCCTCTTGTATAACTAGCTTGTTGATTAATAGATGATCATAGTTTCGTGATCATGAACATTGGATGTTATTAATAACAAGGTTATGCCATTAGATGAATGATATAATAGACACACCCAAATAAGCGTAGCATAAGATCACGTCATTAAGTTCAATTTGCTATAAGCTTTCGATACATAGTTACATAGTCCTTCGACCATGAGATCATGTAAATCACTTATACCGGAAGGGTACTTTGATTACATCAAACGCCACTGCGTAAATGGGTGGTTATAAAGATGGGATTAAGTATTCGGAAAGTATGAGTTGAGGCATATGGATCAAGAGTGGGTTTTGTCCATCCCGATGACGGATAGATATACTCTGGACCCTCTCGGTGGAATGTCGTCTGATTAGCTTGCAAGCATGTGAATAGTTCATAAGAGATGATATACCACGGTATGAGTAAAGAGTACTTGTCGGTGACGAGGTTGAACAAGGTATGAAGATACCGATGATCAAACCTCGGACAAGTAAAATATCGCGTGACAAAGGGAATCGGTATCGTATGTAAATGGTTCAATCGATCACTAAGTTATCATTGAATATGTGGGAGTCATTATGGATCTCCAGATCCCGCTATTGGTTATTGGTCGGAAAGGAGTCTCGACCATGTCTACATAGTTCACGAACCGTAGGGTGACACACTTAAGGTTTGATGTCGTTTTAAGTAGATATGGAATATGGAATATGGAATGGAGTTCGAATTTGTTCGGAGTCTCGGATGGGATCCAGGACATCACGAGGAGGTCCGGAATGGTCCGCAGAATAAGATTCATATATAGGAAGTCACTTTCCAAGTTTGGAAATGATCCGGTGCATTTATGGAAGGTGCTAGAATGTTCTAGAACTTTTCGGAATAAATCATCATGGAAGGTGGATTTCCGGTTGGACTCCACCAACCCTAACCAGCCAACCAAGTGGGAGGGTGGAGTCCATGGTGGACTCCACCTCCTTGGCCGGCCAAGCAAGGGGGGAAAGGGAGAGTCCCTGTCCCTCTAGGTTTCGTCCATATGGAAGTTTTGAATTGGGGTCTTATTCGAACTTTTGGGCAAAACCTTAGGGATTCCACCTATATAATGAGGAGGAGAGGGAGGGGGCAGCCTAGACCTGGCCGCACCACCAAAGCCCCCCTGGCCGGCGCCCCTAGCCACCCCCTCTCTCCCAAACCCTAGCCTCTCTCCTCCTCCATCTTCTCCCACAGCGCTTAGGCTAAGCCCTGTCGGAGATCTCCACCACCACCGACACCACACCGTCGTGCTGTCGGGATTCCGAGGAGGATCTACTACATCCGCTGCCCGCTGGAACGGGGAGAAGGTCGTCATCATCAACACCGAACGTGTGACCGTGTACGAAGGTGCTGCCCGACTGTGGCACCGTCAAGATCTTCTATGCGCTTTTGAAAGCGGCAAGTGATCGACTACAGCAACAACGAGATCTAATCTCGTAGGCTTTGAAAATCTTCGAGGGTTAGTCTCATGATCTTCTCGTTGCTACCATCTTTTAGATTGGATCTTGGCTTGTTATTCGTTCTTGCGGTAGGATTTTTTTTGTTTTTTATGCTATGAATCCCATCACATGCTTGCCGAATATTGCCGGTGGTTGATCAACAGTTCAAAAGTTTCTATGTGAATGGGTATTGAGATCCAAATGTTTTCCAGATGGCAATCTCTTGATACCGAAGTTTAAGAAAAGCTTGTCCTTTAGTTGGCAAAACATAATATGGCAGGACGTCACACACTTCAATGAAGTTCGGTTTCACTCGCGAGTAACGTGGCAAAATACAAATCCCTGATCGGATAAATGAATCCTCAACAGATAGTCGTCACAGACACACAGTGCTTACCGAAAGAGATCATGTATACCATTGGTAAATGACTAATTTAATCCCTATATATATAAGCGTCTGGGATGAAGAATTAGTTAGATTAATGTTATGGTGTGTCAATGACCTTGCATAACTTCACCAAGTTTAGTACAATTTTAGTTAATTAAGCAACGTATTAACATGGTGTTGAGCAAGATTTAGGAGGTTGTTTAGATCGAAGTGAAAAAACTTTACAACATGCAAATGTGCATGCTCTCTCTAACGTGACATAGTTCTAGACTAGCAGATCTCCTATGCATGTATTTTCAATCAGTCTAGCTATCTTCTTTGTCTTCCCAGGCGATGACCGTCTCCACTTTATTAAACATATTGGTTTTGCAAGAAACTATTATCGTCAACGCGCCATATATTGGGTGGATAGAGCGGCAATGTGTAAACGATAAAAGACGGCGCAGACTACAACTAAAGAAGATGGTCATAGATGACCTAGCTAGTGGTGATTTATTCGAATGATTAGTTAATAACAAGGAAGAGATTAAATGATAACCATGGTATAAATCTAGTGCAGAGATAGTGATTGGATGTTGATGCTTGATTCCTTGAAGGATGATCGTCTAGCGAAGTTTTTCGGCGCAACAATAATAAAACAACTTACGGCGCTGCCCCAAGTGGCCTAATCCCCGGTGGCGGCGCGGGTGCCCGGAACTAGAGTTTCCTCATATCCGACGGAGAGGACCGAGTACCTGATCGCGTTTTCAGTTTTTCGTTTAGGGTCCTGCTTGTAAAAACTGAGGCCTTATCTCTATTTATCTGTTTAGCTAGGGGCCTCAATGCAACTTTGTACCTGCCGTTTGACTAATACAGCTTCCAGGCCCTTCGGGGCCTTACCCGTTCAAAAAAAAAGACGTATTTATGTACTCTCATTTATTCCTCACAAGTAGGCCTATAACTTTCTTCAAAAGTTAAACATGTTGTTGGGCAGTTAGGTGAAAGGATGATACATTGATCCTATTGTGAACCCTTAGGCCATGGGTCATGTCCCTCGTCAATAACCACAAGGGGTTACTTTTGGGCGGAGAATGTGCGAGGATGCTACGTGAAAGCCTCTCTAAAGATGGAAACACGTGCAATGTTGAAGACCGAAACATGTATTCCATCGTCGGTGAGATGTACCTGTTATGAGTTATTTGTAGTGTAGTGTTTTTTTTCAGCAAGGATGTTTAGATCTTGGTATTTCGAAAAGTTTGACAATAGTATTTCAAAGTTCCAAATAATTTTGGAAAAAAACCATGGATATAGTCAATGATATATGCTATAAACATGCAAAATATTAATGTGAAGTACTTTGTATTGTAGATTACACAAAAGTGTGAATCTAAGTTATCAAACTTGGTATTCTTTTTGCCCATAATATAAAGTATTTTACATTGAGATTTTACAAAATGTTAAAAACTTTGAAGTACAAGTTTTTGAAGAAAAAAATTAGCTCAATGTAGCCCGAGATAGCCTTTGGGTTTTTTTCTCAAAACCATGATGAGCAAACACCAAATCGGAGCTTTCCAGGCTTCGCCCGGTGCCGCCCGATCATGTACATATCACGAGTCCTGACCGTCCACTCCAAAGGTCCCTGGGTTCTTCCTCTCTCTCCTCTCTTCCCCTTTGTGTGCCGCACCCTCGACGCCTACAGATTCCTCCCCCGTCCACTCCAAAGGCAGGCGAGAGATGGCTTCCCCTGACCCGGAGGCGGCGCCGCCAACGGAGCCCGAACGGTGGAGGGACCTGGACATGCTCCTCTCCCGCCCCGGCAACCTCGTCCACTCCACCTTCGATCCCAGCCCCGGGGTAAGCCCGCCGCCGCCTCCAACTCCTGCTCCGAGTTTTCGCTTCTTCTTCTTCTCCTTGCGATCTGAATCCTCTCGCTCGCAGCTTCGGGACCTGATTGGGAGCTTCGTCGAGGTGCTCGTCGTGGGGGCGGGCGGCCTCGGCTGCGAGCTCCTCAAGGACCTCGCCCTCTCCGGCTTCAAGAACCTGCACGTCATCGACATGGACACCATCGACGTCTCCAACCTCAACCGACAGTTCCTCTTCAGGTTCTTTTCCACTTGCATTGCCGACTGACTATATGTATATATCCCCGCGTGGTTTTAGATCGTTACCTTCTTATAACGAGTTGCGACAGAAAAATAGGGTTTATGCAGTGTAGTGCTTTTATCATTTGCCAAGCGCTAGACTTAATGTTATCTGGTCGATGGGAAGATAGTTCGACCTTGATTTATGCATCGGAAATTGATGCTAAATAAAAGAAGGATGTTTGACTATTAGGCTCCGTAGAATGAAATTGGTTCGATTGTTTACAAGTTCCGAGTGACCTTAAGCGAGGAAAAGTGGAGAGGATTTGGGGTTTAACATATAGTACCATCTTGTGTGGTTGAATCCCTTTCAGATACTGGGTGTTTTGCTAGCTGTTGCCAAAGCCTCATTTTATTGCGGCACCGACTGTATATCTGTTTAGAGTTTGCATGTTTGATTTATGTTTTCTGTAACTTATCATCTTAATGAACATTCCATATAATCTTTTTACAGGATTCATGATGTTGGGAAGCCCAAGGCTGAAGTAGCTGCAAAGAGGGTTATGGAGCGTGTTAGTGGAGTGAACATTGTGCCCCATTTTTGTAGGATTGAAGATAAAGAGCTAGATTTCTATAAGCAGTTCCAAATAATTGTCCTTGGTCTTGATTCAATTGAAGCTCGAAGTTATATCAATTCCGTGGCTTGTGGATTCTTAGGTATATACTTCCGTACCGTTTTTTATGTAGCCCTAGTCCACGACTTGAATACAAGGGTTAGACTAGCAGACATCTTGGGACTACAACATGTTGCTCTGTTATTTTCTTGTACAAATTCAACTTGAAGTTTGGAAGTGAACTGTTAGACTACACTTTCATGTCAACCATGGATTCAGCATCAAGAAAGTTTGACCCAAACAAATTGCTAGAGATGAATGGAAGTCATTACTGTTCGATATGAATTTGCACGTAAAATCAAGTTTCTCTTCAATTTGCTGCAGATAGTATTTTCCCACTTATTGACCTTTGTAGTGCAATTTGATTATGTTTTCACTTCCAAAATGACCAGAGATTAGTACGATTACACAATCAAACTCAAAATATCTTCACTGGTCTACTGATGACAGTATATAATTGGAATTGCAGAGTATGACTCAGACGAGAAACCAGTCCAGGAGACAGTTAAGCCTATGGTAGATGGTGGAACAGAAGGTTTCAAAGGTCACGCTAGAGTCATTATGCCAGGGACAACACCTTGTTTTGAGTGCAACATATGGCTTTTCCCTCCCCAGGTCAAGTTTCCCTTGTGTACCCTTGCTGAGACTCCGAGAACTGCAGCTCATTGCATTGAGTATGCTCATTTGATCAAATGGGATGAGGTATAGTTCCTATCTCTGTAGTTTCCTCTTTAATCAATATATATTTTGTAACCATTAAGTTCACTCTTGCAGGTTCACAGTGGAAAACCTTTCGATGCTGATGATGCAGAACATATGCAGTGGATTTATTCAGAGGTCTGATCTACTGTGATTACATGTAATTTAGATAGTACTATCCTTTTTTTTCTGTCTAATTTCCCATTTATACCTAATAATACAGGCTTTAAAGAGAGCAGAACTTTTTGGTATTTCTGGAGTTACATATTCTTTGACTCAGGTCTGATCTCTTCTCTGTTTATTCTCCAGTTCTAAGATGTAACTTTATTTTTTCCTTGTCTACCCCAGAGTTTAATACTTCTCCTCTGTTGTGATCTGCGCTTGTTAGGCCCTCATTAATAATGTATTCTATCATTAAAAATTAACATTCTTGCCAGAATCATAGTATTTAGTATTTTATTTCCTTTATTATTCATGAAACCAATCCAACCTTATTATGTTAACTTCATATAAGGGGCCCTTCTGGGCAGGTGAAAATTTCACTGCCGGATTGGCGGAAATTCCGTGAGTGAGATTGCATGGCATTGCAGCTCAAATTAAAACCTGCCATATAGAATTCTGGCCCTGTCAAGATTATCTCGTTTCTCTAGCAGTCTGCTGTAACCCAATATTAGGATTTTATTTTGCTACTAGATTTGCTAGTATAACCGTTTCTATAGCTGGATTATGATGTGTACAGCTTTGCACTATGGGTAAACTGGCAGTAGGTAGGAGTAAGAGCATCCCCACTCGTTGGCGCTCCCCACGCCCAAATCCGGACGAAACTAACGCCGGATTGGACGAAATTAAGTCGTGGGGAGTACCATATTTCCAGTCGTCCACCCGGAGTTCGGCGGATAGAGTTTAAATTCAAACAAATCGCCGTCCCGCGCTACAAGTACGGGCAGTTGATCGGCAAAAGGAGCAAAAGGATCAGCCACAGATCGGCGATCGGAGGGAAATTACACGGAGACAGGCTCGTCGGCAGTCCCGGCCGGCACGGCGGTGTCCGACGGACCAGTTTCCTCACACGCCGTGTCCGACGGACCAGTTTCCTCGCACGCCGTCTGCATGATCCCCCAATGGGTGGCCATTGCCTTGTCTCCCCGGTACACGTTCATGTTCGTCTTGTTGAAGTAGGGATCGACGAGCTTGCGTTCCTCGTACGCCTGCCTCACTCGAAACCAGTATGTGTCGAACGACCGATTGGCCCCGATTATGCCGTTCGTGGACACGGTCATCCAAGCTTCGGCGAGGCACTCCTCTTCCTTCGGCGTCCATTTGATACGCGGTTCGGCAGGTGGCGAGTCCTTCTTCCTCTTCTTCTTCCCCTTCGACGAGGTTGGCGGCGGCTTCGATTGGCTCTTCTTCTTCCTCGCCTTCTTCTTCGACGGCTTGGCTTCCGTCGGCAACATCCTCCCGATGCTCGTTGCGCGCCGCCACGGCTGCCGTCGCCCTCGTCTCCTCTTGCGTGAAGAACCCCGGGCACGCGGCGGCGGCGGTCATGAAGAACCCCGGGCTCGCGGCGGCGGCGGCGGAGCCGGAGGTGATCATCTCGTGGATCTCCTCTTCGTTCGGCGCCTCCATCGCACCGAACGCGGCGGCCCTCGTCGCAGGGCCGGCGAGGTGCCCTCGAACGAGCCGCCGCCGCCGCCGACGTCAAGCTCGGGCGGCGACGGTGTGGGCTTGGACGGTTGGACGTAGGCGCCCTCTTGGAACACGGCGGTCGGCGACGGCGAGTACGGCGAAGGCGAGAAGGAAGACGGGGAACTTGTTGTACCTTGCGTCGGCCATTGGCCGGGAACACGCCGCCGCTATAGGCCATGCCGATTAACCTCAAGTGTTCGTCTTGGGCCGCCTCCGCCGACCTCTTGGCGGCGGCTCTTTTCACCCTCCCGCCCGGCGCTTGTTTCGACGTCGCGCCGTTTCTCGTCCGCCGCCCACTCGGCGTTCGACATGCCCGGCGGCTTCGTCTTCTTCTTCCGCATCTTCCTCGCCGGCGCCTTCGGCGGCATTGTGGTGGACGAGAAGACGCCGCCAGGAACTGGAGCTGGAAGACGAGGAGATTGGGGGATTTCGGCGGGAGAGAATGGGGATATGCAAGCAAATTGGAGGGAATGGGGGAAATGCAAGCAAATTGGAGGGAAAATCACAGGATTTGGTTTTCCGATCACCGACTACGCGGGTCCACACGCCGTTTCGCGCGCTTTCGTTTCGTCCGGAGTCCCCGAGCGCGCCCGGGGGCCGGGGTGGCGTGGGCTCGCCGGATGGATTAAGGGCCAAATCCGGACGAAAACGAGGAACCGGGGGCGCGACTGGGCCGAATTTCGCCGTCCGGATGGAAAAAACGTCGGTCGGGGGCCTCGTCGGGGGGACGAGTGGAGATGCTCTAACTCATTATCCCCTTCAGTTGTGGACCATGTTAAGAGTTCCATATAAGAATGGTCTTAATTTGTATATGTAGTTTATAGCTTGTTTAAGTTTTGTTTAATCATGAAGATGTTTAAATTCAGTAGCCCTACAATGTGTAGCAGACCACCTCCATATGATTTTCTTGATGAATATGTATTCACATAATAAGCTCTGGCTCTCTTATTACGTGTGTACACATATGCTGCTCTTTCGCTTTGTGCTAAAAAAAACTCAGATTGCATGATTTAGCTGTTACCTGTGCAGCGTCAGCATGCTGTCAATGTTATCAATAACTCATTATTGGTACTTGATGTTTTTATTTGCACAGTTGTGTTATGTTCGATTTTTCTGTGACATAGATCGTTTTGTCATTTGGTTGGTGTATCAGTACCTACTTGTCTGTGTATGCCATTGATGGTGCTTTGGTCTTATTATATCCACCTGCAAAATAGTAATTATAAAAAAAAACCACGCTCTATACTTTAATGGGAATAACGAAAGTATCTCGATGTGATATTAGGCATTTCAGAACAAACCTTTTCATATGGAGTCATCCTACTATTTGTTGCGCCAGTGATCTAATCTGCCAGTGTTCGTAGCACACTGTATTGCTTTAGGCTAACTAATTTAGGATCTCAGTTATCATGATCACTAAGTATGATTTTATTATTTGTTCAGCTGTATAAATCTTGGAATCAAGAAGCATAGTGTTGTAATTTAAGAGGCCATGAGTGCATGACATGTGTATTCCTGATTACAGGGTGTTGTAAAGAATATCATCCCAGCCATTGCTTCCACAAATGCAATTATTTCTGCTGCTTGTGCATTGGAAGCTTTGAAGCTCGTATCTGGCTGCAGCAGAAGTGTGTCAAATTATCTCACGTGAGTTTCATTGCATCATGCCCCATTCTTAGTCTGTTACTCAAATAGTTGGTGTCACCAAAGAGTAAGAACGAAGGTGATATTCAATGATGTATTTGTAAATATCTCTATTATTATTTATTAGCCAAATTTATACCATATGAACGCATAATATATGTATGCCAAAACTCCTGCAGTTGGAAAGTGGGCAATGCATGAATGCATTGATTTAGTCAGAAATGCATAGCACAATGGTTTCAGAAAATGCCACACGATTAGCATTTCTTTGAATTGCTCCTAGAGATTTGGTTGGGTTAGTTCTCTAATCTTGTGGCAGACAATTCTTATTTTTCTTTCCAAAATATTAGTGGACAATCAGTGGATAACATGATTTATTTAAATCAAATCTGATTTGCCAAACAGGATAGACTTTTCACAACTTCTTCTCAGAACAAGTTAAATTAGCACAGCAGAACACATCAACTCCAAACTGTGACAGTCTCCACCTAAATCTATGTTCCAACCTGTAACGGGAAGTATTGAGAATGTAGGCAAAAAGGGCACAAATGGACAATTCCTCCAGCACAAAAATTCACTAGGGTTCTTGATAATCTATGCATCTGATGCTCATATGCGATATCCGAACTCATCAGAACTGGTAATCAGCAAGTACAGTTCAAAACTTAGAACTGGATCAGTGTCCTGCTGTCCACTGCTGGTTGCTCTCAACTATCCATATTGCTGTCAATTGTCACAGCCCTTCTCCGGCCAGACTTGTAAAGTTTGACTGCTGGAGTTGATATCCCGATGCATATCATACTCAGGTCACATGTAAAAATTGTTTGCTTGGTGTAAGTTGCTTTTTTTTTTTGTCTTGTGAAGGCATTCTATTCTATCTTCTAATGATTGAAATTATTTGGTCAAAATTGGTTGTTGTCATCATGTTTCCATTATCCCCTCCAAATATTTTTGTTACTTACATACGCCCAAAGAGTGCTGCTGCTGCTGTTATTTTGACAACCATATCTGAACTTCTGAAACAGATGCATTTCCTGATTTGTTACAAAAGTACACCACAGTGGCAATTTGAAGAGTCTAACAATTATATTATGTTATCATGCAGGTATAATGGCCTTGAAGGAACTCATATTAAAGTAACAGAGTTTGTTAGAGACACAGATTGCCTTGTATGCGGACCTGGTACCCTCATTGAGCTGGACACAACATCAACGCTTTCAGAGGTTAGTAACATAGTCAAACTGAAAGGCATTGCATGCCTTGTGCACATTCCTTCATATAATGAAGTTACATTGGCTTGTGAAGGGCTAAGATGTTAACTTTCAAATACGTAAAATGAGAAATTCTATCTGGCTCACATGTACACAGATGAATTCAATCATCATATTAAAATCACAGAATTGGGTCTTGAAATCATTAGCTGCATTATTTGCCAAGTTCAAAACATGTACCACATTTTTCAGCAAAATGGCACTTATAAACAGTGAGTTATTATCTTTCTGAAGGAAGAGGAAGCTGAAAAATGAACACTTCCTTACCGACACAAAGACTAAAGGCAGTTTAATAATTATGTTCCTAGTTCTAATTTTAAAATCTTACTCAATAGAAGATGTACTGTTCTGCGCACATAACTTATGTGCCTGTTGATTCTGAATCTTTTCCGCTCATGGACAGTTCATCAAGATGCTTGAGGAGCACCCGAAATTGCTGATGTCAAAAGCTAGCGTGACACACGAAGGCAACAATCTGTACATGCAGGCACCAGAAGTGCTTGAGCAGATGACACGGCAAAACCTGTGCATTCCCATGTTTGAGCTCCTTAAAGGAGCCTCATTTGCGACTGTGCATGTTTCTGGTATGGCGGAGAGCAACGGGAAGAAAGTGTCATCGCTGAGGAAGCTGCGCGTCGCCTTCAAGGGCTTGGAGGAAGCTTCGAAAATGGATACAACTGAGAGCTCGTGATACCAGTGTTGCTGCTGCCAATGCCTTCTGAGAAAGATAATATTAACCTCCCTTTTTCTATTGAGTAGTGTATTTCGAAACAGATGAAACCGGAGCTGAAATTACTTGGCACGATCTCTTTGGGATCAACTTGAATATGTTAGGCAAAACTGAGTCATCTGTGTAGCTTAATGGCTTATATCTTGTGTCCGACTGGTCATCCTATTTCACCGGCTTTGGTTCCTGTACGATGCAACAGTTTCACCCCAAATATAGTTTTGTTTCTGCCGTGATCTTATAAGATACTACCTCCGTTTAAAAAAATAAGAGCATCTCCACCGGGCAGCCCCAAATAGGCGCCGGCACCTCCGTTTAGGGACACCAGCACGGGAGCTGTTCCCATACCGGCGCCCCCAAAATGGCGGCTCAGATAGATGTTTTAAATTTAAATTATAAATAAATGCATAGAAAATTGAATAAGAAACATTTTATTCCATAAACTTATACATAATTGGGAATGTGGTTTAGATGAAGATATAGTTTGGAACACGATTTTCCACAACTAATACATAGTTTGAACCATGGTTGACACAAATATAAAATATTGCAAAAAAAACTAAACCTAACTAGGCCGATCAACGCAGGTTTTGTGTGTTCGCTGCTAAGAAAGAACACTCGAGGGCACACCCAGTCACGCAAACTGGAAAATCCAGCTGGTGAGGGTGCCTCTGTTGGTTCTTTCGAGGAAGAACATCCAAAAACATGCGTGCTGATATTCGCTGCGAAGAAACAACACTCAGTAGTCGTCGTCCTCCTTGGCGTTGTCGTCGTGGTAGTGGCGGCGGCTACGCGTGTCGTCGAACATCTTGACGCTCATGTCCCTGTCGCCAAATTAGGAGAACACGAGCACGAAGCCGGCTTGGAGGCGGTGGTGGCGCGCGAACTTCTCCCAGCCGATGTGGAGGTACATCTTGCCGCACGCGTCGTAGATCACGTCCACGATCCACCGGTTGTTGCCGCACGCATCCTCCCGCAGATGCATCTTGACCGGGCACTCGTAGCCGGCGACGAAGTCGGCGAAGGAGTCCGACAGCCTCTGGATGCCGCGTGGGTCACCCTTGAGGACGAGGACGAACTCAAACAGCACGGGCCCCTCCATGTCCATGTCCTACGATGAAGACGACGACGTTGCAGACGACGGCGTGCGTGCACATCTGCCGCGGCCACGGCCATGACCACGGCCGCGACCTCGGCCTCGACCAGACATGGTGTCGTCTTTTCAGATGGTGGCGGCTAGGGTTGGGGAGAGAGGCGCTAGGGTTTGTGTGTGAGAGGAACGATGAGAGGCAACCCTTTTTATAGGACGGAGGGAGGCGGGGGAACGGTGGCGCTCATTAACGGCGACACGAAGAGCAAGGCGCGCGCGATGGGACGGTTCGCTGCGCGTCTGCGGAAACTGCACCGCCGCTGCGCCCCAATAACTCCCGCCGCAAGGTAGGCGACGGTTAGGTTAAAATTGAATGAGCTGTTGACGCGTCGGCCCCGTCACTCCCCGCTGGCGTTGACTTTTGGGATGTGTGGCTGACAGGTGGCTCCCACACCCAATTTTTTTAGCCTCGCGAGACGCCGGTGCACCCGATTCGCGCCCTTGGCGAAGGGGCCGGCACGGGGTTGCCGACGATTCTATTGGGCTCGAAAATTGGCCGACGCCATTTGGGGCGTGTCGGTGCGAGCCCATTTTCGCTCCCGACGCTCAAAAAGTTGTCGGAGCCGCTATCGGGGGCGTCGGTGGAGATGCTCTAAGGCCCTCCGTTTCAAGGAATAAGACGTACACGTATTTTAAGACGAACTTTGACCATAAAAATTCAGCAATAAAATCTTGATTATATTATACGTTGGATTCGTATTGAAAAGAACTTTGTAATGATACCAATTTCATACTTATCTATTTGAAGTAATTCTTGATCAAACAAAAAACACGTAAAACGATGACGCTTTATTCCTTAAAACGGACGTAGTAGTTCAGAGAAAAAAAAATACTCCGGGACTGCAGCATGCTTCATAAGATAGTTCCCACTTCCCCAGAACCTAGAGAAATCCTGCATTTGAACAGGCCCTTCCCTCAGCGTGTAATCGTTTCATATTTATTTGGCATAGAGTTGTGTCAACAAGCATAATCTAGTACGCACTATTTCCGTCCCTTACACTAATAAGATGTTTTCAAATTAATTGAGGCAGATTTATATAGATACACGTTTTAGTTTGTAGATGCATACGAATCCACTGATAATTAATTTGGAATGGAGGGCGTACCTCTGTATGTGTGTTCCTAAATATAAGTAGAGTTTAAATTGAACTCCCACGACTTCTTATAGTGAGTATAAGATGTAGAGATTAAATTGAACTCCTGCAACTTCTTTTGTGAGTAGAACGACGGGAGTAACTTCTTTGGTTTTTGAAGTGTTAAATCACAGTAAAAAAATTCTGACATCAAATGGTAGTAAAATAGTATTAAATAGTATATATGTTGGACGGAAATCGACCTGTGATGAAGAGCTTGAGCAGTCGCGCAGAGCGCTTCCCAAAAAACCTAATTCGCCCTCTCCCGTACAGGATCGCAAGGACGAGTGATTCTGAGACCTGCTCTCCCGTTCACCGATGCACGTCGGCGCGCGGGATGGAGTAGTCTACGATGGCGGTGCAAGCAGAGAGAGGTGGAAACCCTAACTCGCGTATTAGATGTGTTTCTGCGTTTGCCGGGCAGGAGATTATATAGGCTCGGGAAACCCTAGGCAACATGGACACGAACGTTTCGAGTCGGTTACAGATAGCCCACGATCCGGGAGCGACCCGAACCGACTAACTGGAACGCGTCCGTCTAAGACTCTGTTCGTTTTCCTGAGCTGCAAAAAGTAAGGAAAGTCTCGGCTCGAGGCTCAATCCACTCACCACGAGCGCGGCGCGCGCGTCGTGACGAGCGAGGAGGAGGAGCGCGCGTGTAGCACTCTTTTTCTCACTCACTTACTAGTGGTGGAACAACCCACCTTATAAGGTGGTCTAACTTCCTCTCAACTTTCCATGTGGGACTAAACTTCCTACCTCTTGCCACTCCCTAGTGAGCTGCCACCAATTTGGACTCAAACTCACAAGGCTTCCACTATATCGGCTTTGAGATTTATAGGAAAATCTGAAATCTAGTATGGGCCACTAAGTGTAGGCCCAATATTTCAACAGTATTTCTCAACATTAAAAGTGTTTTTTTATCTGGACTGTGTAAGGTTTTAAATTTTTTAAAAATATAAAAGTGAAGGGAGCAGTGATGCCCATGTGCACCAAATCCCTTCTACAGAAAAAGGCCAACAAAACTGTACGGAAAACAGAAACAACGGGCCGTCCAACTGGGCTTCTTCCCCAACCATACCTCCCCCAAAACCCTAGCCCCTGACGCAGCCAGCCGCCGCGTATCCCCGACCGCCGTAGCATCAGAAGCAGCTCGACGTTTCAATCCGAAATCAGGAAATCCCCTGTCGTAGAACACCACAACCCGCGTCGACTGCTCGATCCAAGAGAGAGAGAGAGAGGAGAAGATGACGCAGAAGCAGACCATGTTCAAGGGGCAGACCAAGAAGAAGTCCGCCCCTCCCAGCCGCCACGGCAAGGCGCCTCACATCCGCAAAGGTTCGTGCCCCGGCCACGCATCCTACCCTGTTTTTGGTCTCCTACATCGTTGATGGTGTATGATTGCTTCCGATTTCCTTCTTGCTGGTGGCGTCGTATGGTTGCTTGTTTGTTTGATTGGCTGGCTGGCTGGTTGATTCTTGCAGGGAAGAGGGTCGTGAAGCCGACCAAGTTCACCAAGGACATGGACGCCGACAAGGTATGGTGTAGCTAGTTAGCTTATTGCCCTATCAATCAGGATTCAGGCCGCGTAAACAGTATTGGTAGTATTCCGGCCTAGTTTTGAAGTGCAATTCAGTGTTGAGCAGCAATATTAATCTGTTGCTGGGGTTAGCGGTACTAATTCATACCCTGGATTCCGGAGGCGATTGTGTGGAGAGGCTTCCATGTTTGCCTACCTGGACTGACTGTTTCTGAATTTGTTTGCCAACACCTTTAATATACCCTACATCTTACTTGCAGTTTCCTGTCTTGTCTATCTCATGTAGCACCTAATGTGAACGTCAGAACTGGGTCATTATCCATAGTTCTACAGATCTGCCTAATTCTTGTTTGATTCATAATTACTCTGCAACTTGTGATAGCTTCATTGAGTATTATAGTATCCTGGCTTGGCGACAATGTTCAGTAAAATGGCATGTTTGTAGCTCAAATGATATGGCCATTTGTAAATTAATGATTGGGAACTACTGTAGATTCAGCTACCCTGTATTGACAACATCACAACAGTAAAATGCATCATGGTTATAATGTAGTACTCCCTCTGTCCCATGATACATGTCGAAAGTTTGTCAAAATTTAGATTTATCAAGATACTATTTAGTGTCTAGATACATCTAAATTTAGATAAATCTTAGACAAGTTTCATGGGATGGAGGGAGTATTATAGGTTGATGGTCTATTATTGTCTGATATATTTTGCTATCTTCTAAATTGTGACGAACAACACTGTATTTATCAATTTCCTTTCTATTATAACAAGATTGGTATCTCGTTTGCCATGCACATCAATGTGGAGTCTTTGTAGCGTCATACACTACTGTCTAGTGTGCAATTGCATAGTATTGTTTTCACCTGCTCATGTAATGATTTATATGTTTTTGTCTTGTATTTAGTAACGTTAGTTAACCGTGTACAAGCATGAAAACTGGGTGGTAATTGGTTTCTGACAAGACAATATTGTCGAACTACTGATAGTTAAGGTTGAAAATTATTTAGCATGATCATGTGTTCATTGTTTTGTATTCTGAGCTCTAGTAAATTAATGTAGTAGTAGTAACCCATTCCATTTTGCCAAATTAGATGTATATAAAGTTTCGCATTCTACAGTGCTTATCATTGTTGTACTTCATCTATTACCGAAGATACCCATATATGCACTCGTGAATCGTAGAGGATGCTGTTCGTTCTGTTTATAGGTTTCTCCATTGTTGTTCTGTAGCATTTTTCAATATAGTCATAATTCAAGGTAGTTTATCTCTACTGTCTATATGTGTTCTTTATCACCGAGTGTCCACGTCATGGTTACACAAATCCTTTCCATCTTTGTAAGCCACACTATTGATAATTCCCATCCAATAAGATCAATTAGCGCGACCCTTTTACATTGGAGCTTAACAGTATGATGTGAACCAACTAGTTGGCAATAGCACAATGTGAACCAACTAGTTTGCAATGATGGAAAACAGAACAGGCCTTTGAGCTTAGCTTAACTTGTAGATTAAAACATTAGATTTGGCCAATAATTTCGTGTTGTCATTCGTCCCTGTTTTGTTTGTACTAACAATCAACCCGGTTTATGTATTTTTCAGGACCTCACAAAGTT
Source organism: Lolium rigidum (assembly GCF_022539505.1). Classification (NCBI taxonomy): domain Eukaryota; kingdom Viridiplantae; phylum Streptophyta; class Magnoliopsida; order Poales; family Poaceae; genus Lolium; species Lolium rigidum. The sequence goes on along the minus strand of NC_061513.1, from coordinate 220,288,680 downwards.
CATAAACCACGCCAATGAAATAAAAGCTGCAAATAAGGCTAGCAAAGATGGCGGCGACCTCAGCATAGTGAAGGGTGATGCGGATACTTCCAATTCAAAGCAGTAGGCTGGACGCTAATGATGCTTGCTGCGGTGCACAATACAAGATGAGTGTGTGAAATGATCCGTACAAGATGTTCTCCTGAAGAAATCAAACTGCGTTGAAGTGATGGGTAGGAGAGTATGCTTAGTTAGTCTCAAATCATATTGTAATCTGTAACCAGTTTTCTGCAAATCCTCTATATATCCGTTTTTTATGCTGAAGTTATCTATGGTTAATGAATGACCTGGTTGTAATATATTGTTATCAGAATAAAGTTCGTTCGTTTTCTGGACTAGTAAGGTCGCTGTGGCAGTAAAAACCTGTGGAAAGGTTGGTTTCTTCACATGCTCTCTCACCTGCTCATCCGTTTGTTGAACCTGCACTTCGTGCCCAGCAAATGAGCAGTGTTTTTTGCCTAAAGACAAAGGGTGTGAGTGGCTTAAGACTTTTATTTGAATCATGCAGGGGGATCTTCAGACTTGTTGTGCTACTCTTGAAACATGCCTTGTCATAATGAATACCATGCTGGATCTCTCAAGATGAAACTTCAGAGGGACTTCTGCAAGAAGTTGGATAGCATTAACCTAAATCAAGAAACAAAAAGTTAAGCCATACTTCTTCCATCTGTATGAAAGTGTAGTATAACAGTACTACTCCGTACCATTCCCCTTTCAAAATACAAAGTGTATGTTTAGTTAGAAGTCAAAGAATCCTAAGTTTGACTAAAGATTTACTATGCCCTCCGTTCTAGTTCATAGAGCTTGCACGTATTTCTAGGTTATCAACTTGGCCAACATAATATCAAGGGAAAATTTGCTACGGGACAACGTTATTTTCTGGCGTTTGCCAAAACACACTGCTCGATTGTGTCTTTGCCAGGTACCATTAAAATTTCGTGGTACATTTACCAGAACACACCACCTAGCTGAAAACGGAAAGTTTTGCACTTTTACCTGGGATGACTGGTTTTGAAGACAAAATGCAAAACTTTCCGTTTTCGGCCAGGTGGTGTGTTCTGGCAAATGTGCCACAGAATTGTAATGGTACCTG